>NC_059212.1:49267886-49362886 GCF_020615455.1 Coregonus clupeaformis | reverse complement strand
CAATGTCTCTGTCTCAGTGTCTCTCTCTGTCTCTGTCTTTCTCTCTCTCTCTCTCTCTCTCGGTCTCTCTCTGTCTCGGTGTCTCTCTTACTCTCTCTGTCTCGGTGTGTCTCTCTCTCACTCTCTGTCTGTGTCTCTCTCTCACTCTTTCACTCTCTGTGTCTCTCTCTGTCTCAGTGTCTCTCTCACTCTCTGCCTCAGTGTTTCTCTCTCTCTCACTCTGTCTCTCTCTGTCTCAGTATCTCTCACTCTGTCTCTCTCTCTCTCACTCTCTGTCTCTCTCTCTCTCACTCTCTGTCTCACTCTGTCTGTGTCTCTCTCTCTCTCACACTCTCACTCTCTCTCTCTCTCTGTCTCAGTGTATCTCTCTCTCTGTCTGTGTCTCTCTTTCTCTCTCTCTCTCTCTCTCTCTCACTATCTCTGTCTGTGTCTTTCGCTCTCTCACTCTCGCTGTCTGTGTCTTTCTCTCTCTCTCTCTCACTCTTACTCTCACTCTCTCTGTCTCAGTGTCTCTCTCTCTGTATCGGTGTCTTTCTCTCTCACTCTGTCTCTGTCTCAGTGTCTCTCACTCTCTCTGTCTCAGAGCCTCTCTCACTTTCTCTCACTCTGTCTCTGTCTCAGTGTCTCTCACTCTCTCTCTGTGTCTCACTCTCTCTCTCTCTCTCTCTCTCTCTCTCTCTCTCTCTCTCTCTCTCTCACTCAGTGTCTCTCCCTCTGTCTCTCCCTCTGTCTCGGTGTCTCTTGCTCTGTCTTTCAGAGAACACGTACACAGAATACATACTCACAGAACACTAATTTCTGTCGGATATTCAAGAACATTGGACAATAAAGTAATCTTCCTTTCCTTGTATGTGATCTATCAGACAGACAGTGGTCTGGTGGAGAACATAGAGAGAGAGGTGTTCCACCAGAGTTCTCGGCTGGTCAGCGGCTCCTACAGACGGACTATCAGGAAGCTGGTCTTCGCCCTCAAACACCAGCCAGAGGTCAGGGGTCAAGTCAAGGAGAGTAAGATCCCAGTCAACCAGCTGGTGTTCACCCACAAGAAGTAAATACACTCTGTTCAGAACCTTCTCTATGGACAAAGAAAAATGATCTAAAAGGGTTCTTTGTGGGTGAAAGGATTCCACCTAGAACATAAAATATATATACAGTACCAGTTTAATTTTATTTTCTACATTGTAGAATAATAGTGAAGACATCAAAACTATGAAATAACACATATGGAATCATGTACAGTGGGGAGAACAAGTATTTGATACACTGTCAATTTTGCAGGTTTTCCTACTTACAAAGCATGTAGAGGTCTGTAATTTTTATCATAGGTACACTTCAACTGTGAGAGACGGAATCTAAAACAAAAATCCAGAAAATCACATTGTATGATTTTTAAGTAATTAATTTGCGTTTTATTGCATGACATAAGTATTTGATACATCAGAAAAGCAGAACTTAATATTTGGTACAGAAACCTTTGTTTGCAATTACAGAGATCATACGTTTCCTGTAGGTCTTGACCAGGTTTGCACACACTGCAGCAGGGATTTTGGCCCACTCCTCCATACAGACCTTCTCCAGATCCTTCAGGTTTCGGGGCTGTCGCTGGGCAATACGGACTTTCAGCTCCCTCCAAATATTCTCTATTTGGTTCAGGTCTGGAGACTGGCTAGGCCTATCCAGGACCTTGAGATGCTTCTTACGGAGCCACTCCTTAGTTGCCCTGGCTGTGTGTTTCGGGTCGTTGTCATGCTGGAAGACCCAGCCACGACCCATCTTTAATGCTCTTACTGAGGGAAGGAGGTTGTTGGCCAAGATCTTGTGATACATGGCCCCATCCATCCTCCCCTCAATACGGTGCAGTCGTCCTGTCCCCTTTGCAGAAAAGCATCCCACCTCCATGCTTCACGGTTGGGATGGTGTTCTTGGGGTTGTACTCATCCTTCTTCTTCCTCCAAACATGGCGAGTGGAGTTTAGACCAAAAAGCTATATTTTTGTCTCATCAGACCACATGACCTTCTCCCATTCCTCCTCTGGATCATCTAGATGGTCATTGGCAAACTTCAGACGGGCCTGGACATGCGCTGGCTTGAGCAGGGGGACCTTGCGTGCGCTGCAGGATGTTAATCCATGACGGCGTAGTGTGTTACTAATGGTTTTCTTTGAGACTGTGGTCCCAGCTCTCTTCAGGTCATTGACCAGGTCCTGCCGTGTAGTTCTGGGCTGATCCCTCACCTTCCTCATGATCATTGATGCCCCACGAGGTGAGATCTTGCATGGGGCCCCAGACCGAGGGTGATTGACCGTCATCTTGAACTACTTCCATTTTCTAATAATTGCGCCAACAGTTGTTGCCTTCTCACCAAGCTGCTTGCCTATTGTCCTGTAGCCCATCCCAGCCTTGTGCAGGTCTACAATTTTATCCCTGATGTCCTTACACAGCTCTCTGGTCTTGGCCATTGTGGAGAGGTTGGAGTCTGTTTTATTGAGTGTGTGGACAGGTGTCTTTTATACAGGTAACGAGTTCAAACAGGTGCAGTTAATACAGGTAATGAGTGGAGAACAGGAGGGCTTCTTAAAGAAAAACTAACAGGTCTGTGAGAGCTGGAATTCTTACTGGTTGGTAGGTGATCAAATACTTATGTCATGCAATAAAATGCAAATTACTTAAAAATCATACAATGTGATTTCCTGGATTTTTGTTTTAGATTCCGTCTCTCACAGTTGAAGTGTACCTATGATAAAAATTACAGACCTAAATGCTTTGTAAGTAGGAACACCTGCAAAATCGGCAGTGTATCAAATACTTGTTCTCCCCACTGTAGTAACCAAAAAAGTGTTAAACAAATAGCCACCTTTTGCCTTGATGACAGTTTTGCACTCTTGGCATTCTCTCAACCAGCTTCAGCTGGAATGCTTTTCCAACAGTCTTGAAGGAGTTCCCACATATGATAGTATAGATACAGTATAGATATACAGTGGGGGGAAAAAAAAAGTATAGGGAATATGGAATACACAATGAGAATATGGGAATGAGGATATGGAGTAAATGAAGTCGCTGTGACCTCAAGAGGACAGGGAGGGAAAGGGAAGATTGGACAGATCTTAGCATGGAAGCTACCAGGATAACTTATAAGGTATATTTAAGCAATAAGGCCTGAGGGGGTGTGGTATATGGCCAATATAGAAGGGCTGTTATAATAATAATAATAATAAATAATAATATGCCATTTAGCAGACGCTTTTATCCAAAGCGACTTACAGTCATGCGTGCATACATTTTTGTGTATGGGTGGTCCCGGAGATCGAACCCACTACCTTGGCGTTACAAGCGCCGTGCTCTACCAGCTGAGCTACAGAGGACCACACAGGAAGGAAGGAAGGGTTAGAGTCTTTTAAACCATAGCGGACCATCGACCAAGAATCTGTTCTTACGCACAACGCAACACGGAGTGCCTGGATACAGCCCTTAGCCGTGGTATATTGGCCATATACAGTGGGGGGAAAAAGTATTTAGTCAGCCACCAATTGTGCAAGTTCTCCCACTTAAAAAGATGAGAGAGGCCTGTAATTTTCATCATAGGTACATGTCAACTATGACAGACAAATTGAGAAAAAAAAATCCAGAAAATCACATTGTAGGATTTTTAATGAATTTATTTGCAAGTTATGGTGGAAAATAAGTATTTGGTCACCTACAAACAAGCAAGATTTATGGCTCTCACAGACCTGTAACTTCTTCTTTAAGAGGCTCCTCTGTCCTCCACACGTTACCTGTATTAATGGCACCTGTTTGAACTTGTTATCAGTATAAAAGACACCTGTCCACAACCTCAAACAGTCACACTCCAAACTCCACTATGGCCAAGACCAAAGAGCTGTCAAAGGACACCAGAAACAAAATTGTAGACCTGCACCAGGCTGGGAATCTGCAATAGGTAAGCAGCTTGGTTTGAAGAAATCAACTGTGGGAGCAATTATTAGGAAATGGAAGACATACAAGACCACTGATAATCTCCCTCGATCTGGGGCTCCACGCAAGATCTCACCCCGTGGGGTCAAAATGATCACAAGAACGGTGAGCAAAAATCCCAGAACCACACGGGGGGACCTAGTGAATGACCTGCAGAGAGCTGGGACCAAAGTAACAAAGCCTACCATCAGTAACACACTACGCCGCCAGGGACTCAAATCCTGCAGTGGCAGACGTGTCCCCCTGCTTAAGCCAGTACGTGTCCAGGCCCGTCTGAAGTTTGCTAGAGTGCATTTGGATGATCAAGAAGAGGATTGGGAGAATGTCATATGGTCAGATGAAACCAAAATAGAACTTTTTGGTAAAAACTCAACTTGTCGTGTTTGGAGGACAAAGTTGCATCCAAAGAACACCATACCTACTGTGAAGCATGGGGGTGGAAACATCATGCTTTGGGGCTGTTTTTCTGCAAAGGGACCAGGACGACTGATCCGTGTAAAGGAAAGAATGAATGGGGCCATGTATCGTGAGATTTTGAGTGAAAACCTCCTTCCATCAGCAAGGGCATTGAAGATGAAACGTGGCTGGGTCTTTCAGCATGACAATGATCCCAAACACACCGCCCGGAAAACGAAGGAGTGGCTCTGTAAGAAGCATTTCAAGGTCCTGGAGTCCAGATCTCAACCCCATAGAAAATCTTTGGAGGGAGTTGAAAGTCCGTGTTGCCCAGCGACAGCCCCAAAACATCACTGCTCTAGAGGAGATCTGCATGGAGGAATGGGCCAAAATACCAGCAACAGTGTGTGAAAACCTTGTGAAGACTTACAGAAAACGTTTGACCTGTGCCATTGCCAACAAAGGGTATATAACAAAGTATTGAGAAACTTTTGTTATTGACCAAATACTTATTTTCCACCATAATTTGCAAATAAATGCATTAAAAATCCTACAATGTGATTTTCTGGATTTTTTTTCCTCATTTTGTCTGTCATAGTTGACGTGTACCTATGATGAAAATTACAGGCCTCTCTCATCTTTTTAAGTGGGAGAACTTGCACAATTGGTGGCTGACTAAATACTTTTTTTCCCCACTGTATGCTGAGTACTTGTTGGCTGCTTTTCCTCCAATATGCGGTCCAACTCATCCCAAACCATCTCAATTGGGTTGAGGTCGGGGGATTGTGGAGGCCAGGTCATCTGATGCAGCACTCCATCACTCTCCTTCTTGGTAAAATAGCCCTTACACAGCCTGGAGGTGTGTTGGTTCATTGTCCTGTTGAAAAACAAATGATCGTCCCACTGAGCCCAAACCAGATGGGATGGTGTATCGCTGCAGAATGCTGTGGTAGCCATGCTGGTTAAGTGTGCCTTGAATTCTAAATAAATCAGAGACAGTGTCAACAGCAAAGCACCCCCACACCATAACACCACCTCCTCCATGCTTTATAGTGGGAAATACACATGCTGAGATCATCCGTTCACCTACACCGCGTCTCACAAAGACACGGTGGTTGGAACCAAAAATCTCAAATTTGGACTCCAGACCAAAGGACAAATATCCACCAGTCTAATGTCCATTGCTCGTGTTTCTTGGCCCAATCAAGTCTCTTCTTCTTATTGGTGTCCTTTAGTAGTGGTTTCTTTGCAGCAATTCGACTATGAAGGCCTGATTCACACAGTCTCCTCTGAACAGTTGATGTTGAGATGTGTCTGTTACTTGAACTCTGTGAAGCATTTATTTGGGCTGCAATTTCTGAGGCTGGTAACTCTAATGAACTTATCCTCTGCAGCAGAGGTAACTCTGGGTATTCCATTCCTGTGGCGGTCCTCATGAGAGCCAGATTCATCAAAGCGCTTGATGGTTTTTGCGACTGCACTTGAAGAAACTTTCAAAGTTCTTGACAATTTCCGTATTGACTGACCTTCATGTCTTAAAGTAATGATGGACTGTCATTTCTCTTTGCTTATTTGAGCTGTTCTTGCCATAATATGGACTTGGTATTTTACCAAATAGGGCTATCTTCTGTATACCCCCCTACATTGTCACAACACAACTGATTGGCTCAAATGCATTAAGAAGGAATGAAATTCCACAAATTAACTTTTAAGAAGGCACACCTGTTAATTGAAATGCATTCCATGTGACTACCTCCATGAAGCTGGTTGAGAGAATGCCAAGTGTGCAAAGCTGTCATCAAGGCAAAGGTGGCTATTTGAAGAATCGCAAATATAAAATATATTTTTGATTTGTTAACTTTTTTGGTTACTACATGATTCCATATGTGTTATTTCATAGTTTTGATGTCTTCACTATTATTTTACAATGTAGAAAACAGTAAAAATAAAGAAACCCTGGAATGAGTAGGTGTGTCCAAACGTTTGACTGGTACGGTATATAAATAAATAAATATTTTTAAAGAGTGTAATCAACCACAAGAAGTAGCTAGCTAACCCCAACCATAAGTCCTGCTGCATTTTGTTTTTTTATTAAAAAGCATTACCCATCTAATTGACAGTGCTCGCATTCCCAAGTGGTCTTTAAGCCAAAATGGTTTCTTATTTTTAAAGGGATTTCTTTTTTTTTTAACCTTAATTGTTTTGCTTGTTTCTTGTAATTTTCATTTTCTTGTTATTTTTTGTTGTTGGTGGATTTTGTTGTGGTCGGTCTGAGCAGAATCACTGCTCTACAAAGCACCCCAAAATAAAGACTCATTCTGTGATCAAGATGAGGGGATTTTGAGCCTCGCATTGCTCAAATGGATCTGCTCAAACATGTTGGTAGCTAAGCCCAGAGCCATGAGGCCTGCTGCAGAGGAAGACTGGGACATACCAGTTGGTTCTGGACTGGTACCTTTAAAAAAAAAAAAAATCAGCTGGTCTCCAAACAAGAAGAAGCTAGCTAGCCCCTCAGCCCCCAAAATACTGTGTGGAAGACTGGGACATGATTCTGGCAAATACTTTTGCTGGACTGGACTGGTGCCTTTTTCCAAAATGGTGAAAGACAGTCGGAGCACACCGTCATTAGTCGTATTAATTAGGCCTTCCTCTTCTGATTAGTATTTTTTATTCATCTTAGATTTTCTATATTGAAGTAAATCAAATGTTGATCTCTGCCTGTGTTTTTATTATGAATGTCGAGAGCGGTGACAATATTAAATCATTGTTTTGGTACGATTTGAAATGAGCAATAGACATTCATTACAAAAATAAATCTGTCGGTTTTCATTGTAAACCTCAACATGTTCTGGCTCACGTAGACCGCATCGCCAACCTCCTCTCTTTCTCTACTAAAGCAGTACCAGCCAGATTACAGCGATCACCATCAGAACAACAGCCAGCACACAGATGCTAATAAACACTATATCACTGGGGTCGTGAGGCTCTGGGTCTGCCTCCTTCCCTCCCCCTCCCCCGGACCCCTCTGCTTGGCGTCGGGCCAGCTCGTTCATCCTCTGGTGCTCCTCGGCTGAGACGATGTGAATGGTGGCCATCTTGCGCTGGGCGTCGCACTGTACCTCGTACTCCTGGACGCTCCGCCCCTTCCCGTCGGAGAAGTCGATGTAGAGCGTGTTCACCAGCATGGTGATGTTACGCCGTGGCTGGTCAGATGAGAGGGGTTAGAGGTTAAGGGTCAGGGTCAGGGTTATACAGATGGACAGCAAACAGACATCATATGCTTGTGACCACTGCTATTTTGTCACATTCTCTAGTATCCTCAATTCCCTTCTACACTGTCCTATCGCTTCAATAAAATGGACAAATGAAGAAGAAAAAACAACCACAAAAATTCATGTCAAATGAACAGTTGTAAACAGCTTTAAACTGGCGTCATCATGCCAGTGGCTACCCACTAGGCACAGACGTCAATTCAACGTCTATTCCACGTTGGCTCAATGTAATTTTAAATCAAATGGAAACAATGTTGAATCAACCAGTGGGTAGTTAGTTACCTGGCCTGCAGTGCCACATTTTTCGAAGCGTGCCAGGATCTTATAGGTGGTAGGTGTCAGCTGGGAGGTACAGGAGCGATCCCCCAGAAAGATACTCTCACGGTTCAGCCCAGGCAGTGACTGCTGGGAGATATGAATGGTGAACTCTGTCCTCGTACAGCTGATGTTAACTGGTACCACTGGGAATGAGGTGGAGACATAACACACGCACGGACACACACGTTTGTATTTGCACTTGTCTCTTGAATTATTATTATTTTGTTTATTTTTTTAAACGGGATAGTTTGGATACGTTTCAGCAACCTTGCTTCAGTTCAGACACTCACCTCCTACATAGGAAGCAGAGAACCCTCTATAAGCTGAGTTCCTGTCTGTACTGAGGACCACCAGCATGTTGTTGTTCTTAGAGATCAGAGACCCGGGTTGTTCCGAGCCACACCATCGCCCTAGCAATGGGTCTTTCTCTCTGCTCCCATCATGCACAGCTACAGAGTCGTAGTCGCACTCGTCTGATAGGCTGTTCCTGTCCTCCAGCTCCATAGCGTTGAAGAATAGTTTGATGCGGTAGCCCCTGGCCAGGTTGATGGTCCAGTGACACTTGATGTTGTTGGGGTAGATGTTAGGGTAGTGGGGGCTGGTGAAGTTAGCACTTGGTGCAGACAGCACCTGCTGGCATTCACCTGTCAGACAGACATATGAGGCAAAACAGGGTTGTCTTAAGTAGGTCACACCGTAGCAAAAATGTAACTAAAGATGTGTTGTTACTGAATAGGTTCAGCTAGTACCTTTACCGTTTCAAAACATTTTCTCCCTACTGAACACAACCCTGGTGTCAGTGAATGTGCAGTGTAATCTCCCCATGGACCTCAGTATAGTACAGGACAGTTTAATCTCACCCCATGGACCTCAGTATAGTACAGGACAGTTTAATCTCACCCCATGGACCTCAGTATAGTACAGGACAGTTTAATCTCACCCCATGGACCTCAGAATAGTACAGGACAGTTTAATCTCACCCCATGGACCTCAGGATAGTACAGGACAGTTTCATCTCACCCCATGGACCTCAGTATAGTACAGGACAGTTTAATCTCACCCCATGGACCTCAGTATAGTACAGGACAGTTTAATCTCACCCCATGGACCTCAGGATAGTACAGGACAGTTTAATCTCACCCCATGGACCTCAGGATAGTACAGGACAGTTTAATCTCACCCCATGGACCTCAGTATAGTACAGGACAGTTTAATCTCACCCCATGGACCTCAGGATAGTACAGGACAGTTTAATCTCACCCCATGGACCTCAGAATAGTACAGGACAGTTTAATCTCACCCCATGGACCTCAGCATAGTACAGGACAGTTTAATCTCTCCCCATGGACCTCAGGATAGTACAGGACAGTTTAATCTCACCCCATTGACCTCAGGATAGTACAGGACAGTTTAATCTCACCCCATGGACCTCAGGATAGTACAGGACAGTTTAATCTCTCCCCATGGACCTCAGGATAGTACAGGACAGTTTAATCTCTCCCCATGGACCTCAGCATAGAACAGGACAGCCATGAGGGAGTGACCTAGTGGTCAGTACACCCGTAGTATATGTCCTCCACCGTCTTACCTACCTGAGTAGTAGTAAGCCTTGAACCCTCGTCCCCCGATGTTGAAGTCAGACTTGAACACCACCAGGAGCTGGTTGGAGGTAGTAACAATCTTAGGAGGCTTCTCCCCTCCACAGTAGTTCCCCAGGTGTCTGTGAGTGACGGTCGGGCCGTCGAAGAGAGCCACGAAGTCAAAATTACAGCCCTCGTTGTTCTCAAGCTGGAATGAATGAATGATATTTTATTTTGTCACGTCATATTTATGACCCATCCGGGATACTAAGACACTTACAGTATGTGTGTCCCAGTTGGCTCCATCAGGGATACTTAGAGACTTACAGTATGTGTGTCCCAGTTGGCTCCATCAGGGATACTTAGAGACTTACAGTATGTGCGTCCCAGTTGGCTCCATCAGGGATACTTAGAGACTTACAGTATGTGTGTCCCAGTTGGCTCCATCAGGGATACTTAGAGACTTACAGTATGTGTGTCCCAGTTGGCTCCATCAGGGATACTTAGAGACTTACAGTATGTGCGTCCCAGTTGGCTCCATCAGGGATACTTAGAGACTTACAGTATGTGTGTCCCAGTTGGCTCCATCAGGGATACTTAGAGACTTACAGTATGTGTGTCCCAGTTGGCTCCATCAGGGATACTTAGAGACTTACAGTATGTGTGTCCCAGTTGGCTCCATCAGGGATACTTAGAGACTTACAGTATGTGTGTCCCAGTTGGCTCCATCAGGGATACTTAGAGACTTACAGGATGTGCGGCCCAGTTGTCTCCTTATTCCCTATATAGTGCCCGGGCTCTGGTCAAAAGTAGGGAACTAATATAGATAAATGGGGTACCATTTGGGATGCATCGATTTCTCTTCACATGTTAGAGAACATACCTGGAAGTCAAGGAAGACCAGACTGACCACGCTGCGGTTGGACACATGGACCGTCCAGGAACAGTCGGCGTTGTTGCTGTACTGGGTATCTGGACTGTAGCCTGGGCTGGAGATGATGCCAGACAGACCGGTAAGGACCCCACCACACACATCTAGGGGAGAGGGGTGAAAGAGAGGAATAAGACACGGGTGGGTGACAAGGTTTTGCAGGATTTTGTTCCAGCCGAGCTCTGAAGTTAACACACCTGATCCAACTACTCAAGGTCTTGTTCCTTGTTGTGGGTTACTGTGAGGTTTGAGTGGCTGTATTCAGCAGAGGCATACGTGTATATTTAATGGCTTTGGTTATCCTGTGAGAGGAAGTGAAAGCTCACCTTTCCTGTAGCCCACGGAGAACCCTCTGTGAGCCACATGACGATCGGAGTGGAAAATGATCGACATAACATTCCAGGAGGAGGTGAACCGAGGAGGGGACACGTCGCCACAGAACGTCCCCAGTAGGTTCCCCTCATCCTCGGACACACCGTTATAGATCTTGACGTAGTCGTAGGAGCAGGCAGCGTGATACTCCAACTCAAAGTGGCGGAAGGTGAGCAGGACAGAGGACCCCTCGGCCACTACAATCAGCCACACACACTCGATGTTGTACGGGTACAGACCTGGGTAGTTGGGGCTGGAGATGTTGCCGGAAGAGGCGGAGAGGATCCCGCCACATTTCACCCCTTGGGAATAGAAGTTGGAGGAATAGAAGTTATAGTTTTATAAAGGATTCACAAACGGTTTTGTAAAAGGTTTGTAAGTAGTTTACTGGTAAGTATTAGTTTATAATTTACACATCGGTAATAACAGTTACTTACAACACACATATAAGTGAGTGTTGTGTAACTGAATTTGCTGAGGCAAATATGATAGAAATATACAATGCAAAAAGCTCACCTTTCTTAGAGACAGCCTTGCCAACAACCAACAGTAAATAAAGGACTATATCCATCCTTACAGTCATGTTGTTATCGTTGTTGTCAGACTTCCAATAGGATTACAAAGCAATGGCAACACAAATAGAAAAACAAGAGCAAAGTCCTGTCACCACAGCTCTGGGTCGATGGCAGAGGTGGTAGTAAGTGTAATAGGACCTTAAACGAGGAACCCGATAGGTTGGGCCCCCCCCCCTGGCCTTGCCTCCTACTCTACATGTTAATGACCGATATCGAGTGAGCAAGCGGCGAGGGTGGCTTGTCAGGACACTGTATGGAAAGATGGATAAATTAGTAATGATGGTGTCACACACTCACACTGGACACCATGCAGCTGCTATGGAGTTTAGAAAGGAGACATTAGGGAAGAGCGACAGTATCAGGATGGAGGAACCTTCATCCCTTGATCACAAAACCAAATGGGCTCATTTTAGAGAGAGAGAGAGAGAGAGAGAAGAGGGTTCACTGAGGGAGAGATGGGGGTTCACTGAGGGAGGGAGAGCGAGAGAGATGGGTGTTTATTGAGGGAGGGAGAGCGAGAGAGATGGGTGTTCACTGAGGGAGGGAGAGCGAGAGAGATGGGGGTTCACTGAGGGAGGGAGAGCGAGAGAGATGGGTGTTCACTGAGGGAGGGAGAGCGAGAGAGATGGGGGGTTCACTGAGGGAGGGAGAGCGAGAGAGATGGGGGTTCACTGAGGGAGGGAGAGCGAGAGAGATGGGGGTTCACTGAGGGAGGGAGAGCGAGAGAGATGGGTGTTCACTGAGGGAGGGAGAGCGAGAGAGATGGGTGTTCACTGAGGGAGGGAGAGCGAGAGAGATGGGTGTTCACTGAGGGAGGGAGAGCGAGAGAGATGGGTGTTCACTGAGGGAGGGAGAGCGAGAGAGATGGGGGTTCACTGAGGGAGGGAGAGCGAGAGAGATGGGGGGTTCACTGAGGGAGGGAGAGCGAGAGAGATGGGTGTTCACTGAGGGAGGGAGAGCGAGAGAGATGGGTGTTCACTGAGGGAGGGAGAGCGAGAGAGATGGGTGTTCACTGAGGGATGGAGAGCGAGAGAGATGGGTGTTCACTGAGGGAGGGAGAGCGAGAGAGATGGGTGTTCACTGAGGGAGGGAGAGCGAGAGAGATGGGTGTTCACTGAGGGAGGGAGAGCGAGAGAGATGGGTGTTCACTGAGGGAGGGAGAGCGAGAGAGATGGGTGTTCACTGAGGGAGGGAGAGCGAGAGAGATGGGTGTTCACTGAGGGAGGGAGAGCGAGAGAGATGGGTGTTCACTGAGGGAGGGAGAGCGAGAGAGATGGGGGGTTCACTGAGGGAGGGAGAGCGAGAGAGATGGGTGTTCACTGAGGGAGGGAGAGCGAGAGAGATGGGGGGTTCACTGAGGGAGGGAGAGCGAGAGAGATGGGGGTTCACTGAGGGAGGGAGAGCGAGAGAGATGGGGGGTTCACTGAGGGAGGGAGAGCGAGAGAGATGGGGGTTCACTGAGGGAGGGAGAGCGAGAGAGATGGGGGTTCACTGAGGGAGGGAGAGCGAGAGAGATGGGGGTTCACTGAGGGAGGGAGACTGTCCCAGATCTTGTTGGAGCGCTGATGAAGGTCATTGAGTATCTGGACACTGGGCACACATTCACTTGGATTATGTAGCCTTAAACAGGGCTGGCCCCTCTCCTGGAGAGCGCTACTGTGTGTGCAGGCTTTTGTTCTAACCCTACTGTTGAGCAGGTCCTCATGATAGAGAGCGAGAGAGGGAGATCTAAGCCTGCTTGTGGTCAGTGTGAGTTTAAAAATACAAAGAGACTGCACACAGTGCTTCAGTATCAGTCTGACTCATCTGTCTTCTGTTGCTTCAATGGCCGATTCAATACATCCGATTAATGGGTGTTCACTTGACTAAATTGCTGTGGTTTGTGACCTATGCTAGAGTGAAATAGGATATTATTTAGGAAAAGTGCAATGGTGACAATATATTTGGCTGCAATTGTATATGGTATTTTGAAAGATATTGATATGCAGTGCCTTCAGAAAGTATTCACACACCTTCACTTTTTCCACATTTTGTTGTGTTACAAGCTGAATTTAAAATTGATTACATTGAGATTTTTGTTTCACTGGCCTACACACAATACCCATTAATGTCAAAGTGGAATTATGTTTTTAGAAATTGTTACACATTAATTACAAATGAAAAGCTGAAATGTCTTAGGTCAATAAGTATTCAACCCCTTTATGGCAACCCATAAGTTCCCGAGTAAAAATGTGCTTAAGTCACATAATAAATTGAAATAAATAGTGTTTAACATGATTTTTGAATGACTACCTCATCTATGTAACCCACACATACAATTATCTGTAAGGTCCCTCATTCGAGCAATGCATTTCAAACACAGATTCAACCACAAAGACTACGGAGATTTTCCAATGCCTCGCAAAGAAGGGCACCTATTGGTAGATGGGTAAAAAATATAAAAGCTTACATTGAATATCCCTTTGAGCATTCTGAAGTTATTGATTACACTTTGGATGGTGTATCAATACACCCAGTCACTACAAAGATACAGGTGTCCTTCCTAACTCAGTTGCTGGAGAGAAAGAAAACTGCTCAGGGATTTCACCATGAGGCCAATGGTGACTTTTAAAACAGTTACAGAGTTTAATGGCTGTGATAGAAAACTGAGGATGGATCAACAACATTGTAGTTAACTCCACAATACTAACCTAAATGAGAGTGAAAAGAAGGAAGCCTGTACAGAATGAAAAATATTCTAAAGCATGCTGTTTGCGAAAAGGTACTAAAGTGAAACTGCTAAAAATGTGGCAAAGAAATGAACTTTTTGTGGATAATAAGTCAGGATGTGTGAATACTTTCTGAAGGCACTGTAGGCAATGTTCCCTCTAATTTGATCATTGTGGAAATTCTGTGCAATTTCCAGCGCATGTTTACTGTGAACACTGAGGCTGTACCCGCTTTAAGTTACAGTTTTAACAGTGGCCATGTAAGTTACTGTGGCTATTTGATCATAATGTAGGCCTACCAGAGTGACCTACCATCAAAATCAATGGAAAAAATGCATCCCATAACATTTTAACATGTCCCCTGTAGCTCAGTTGGTAGAGCATGGCGCTTGCAACGCCAGGGTTGTGGGTTCGTTTCCCACGGGGGGCCAGTATGAAAATGTATGCACTCACTAACTGTAAGTCGCTCTGGATAAGAGCGTCTGCTAAATGACTAAAATGTAAATGTAAATGTAAGTGAATAAAAGCATGTGTTGCCGCAATTCCACAAACGATCTACTAGATGGCGATGTTGCTCTGCATTGAGAATCACCATGAAAGTCCACTCCGGAAATGTAAGGAGTCAAGCTGTTTGATGATTGGTTTGTGTCTGAGCCCTGAACTGAACTGAAATAAATAAGAACGAGATTAAAATCGCTCGTGTTTTCCTCAGTCACAACCGTTCCTGGAACCAAAATATATACAAGCCTCCGGTTTCCAAGAAAGTTGGATTACGATTTTGCAGACAGATTCAGAACATAATTTGCATAATTTTCTGAAAGTGGAAGGCTTTGTATATTACAACCGGGGAAATGTGTTTCAGTGAGATATGTTGTTTAGAGCAATGAAATAACTCTATGACCGATAAACACCTTTCAATTAACAGCAAATCAGCCAAGTTTACAGTGGAAAGGTCCTTGTGGATAATAATAATAAGCCATTTAGCAGACACTTTTATCCAAAGCGACTTACAGTCACGTGTGCATACATGTTTACGTATGGGTGGTCCCGGGGATCGAACCCACTACCCTGGCGTTACAAGCGCCACGCTCTACCAATTGAGCTACAGAGGACCTGGATACCTCAGGCTGATAACCTATTGGATTCTCCATTTTCTGAGAGGATGTTTAGAACACTTAAAAGCTGTTATGAACTCAGAAATATTAAAAGCACTAAAATGGATTCAGGATATTTTTCTATTCTGGTGTTGACTTATAGTCTATAGATCATACTCTTGGAGAAAATGGTAGCGCGCGCCTCACAAAATTCCACGGTTTTGTTCTATCCCAACAGTAAAAATACATGATTCAAGCGTTTCATAAGCTGAACAGTTGAATCAGATGACTAGTGCTGGAGTAGAAAAAAAAGTGCAACCTTGCGGGGGGCCCCGAGGATTGGAGTTGTGAAACCATACTTGTGTTGCCTAGACGTGTTATATCTCATTCAAAATGTCCATTCAGATGTTGTGTGCTTCTCTGCTAGCATCTGAATGCTGCTACCACTTCTCTATGTATTGCCATTATTTAACCAGTTAAGTCATTGAGGTTGTTCTCTTTGACAATAACAACCCTCGAAAATCTCTTTGAGCTGCATGTTTATTCTCCATCTGAAGGCTGCTCCACGGCCTTGTGTATTACCTCTGAAGGCTGCTCCATAGCCTTGTGTATTACCTCTGAAGGCTGCTCCACGGCCTTGTGTATTACCTCTGAAGGCTGCTCCACGGCCTTGTGTATTACCTCTGAAGGCTGCTCCACGGCCTTGTGTATTACCTCTGAAGGCTGCTCCACGGCCTTGTGTATTACCTCTGAAGGCTGCTCCATGGCCTTGTGTATTACCTCTGAAGGCTGCTCCACGGCCTTGTGTATTACCTCTGAAGGCTGCTCCACGGCCTTGTGTATTACTTCTGAAGGCTGCTCCATAGCCTTGTGTATTACCTCTGAAGGCTGCTCCACGGCCTTGTGTATTACCTCTGAAGGCTGCTCCATAGCCTTGTGTATTACCTCTGAAGGCTGCTCCACGGCCTTGTGTATTACCTCTGAAGGCTGCTCCACGGCCTTGTGTATTACCTCTGAAGGCTGCTCCATAGCCTTGTGTATTACCTCTGAAGGCTGCTCCACGGCCTTGTGTATTACCTCTGAAGGCTGCTCCATAGCCTTGTGTATTACCTCTGAAGGCTGCTCCATAGCCTTGTGTATTACCTCTGAAGGCTGCTCCATGGCCTTGTGTATTACCTCTGAAGGCTGCTCCATGGCCTTGTGTATTACCTCTGAAGGCTGCTCCACGGCCTTGTGTATTACCTCTGAAGGCTGCTCCACGGCCTTGTGTATTACCTCTGAAGGC
The DNA here is from genome assembly GCF_020615455.1 of Coregonus clupeaformis. Taxonomy (NCBI): domain Eukaryota; kingdom Metazoa; phylum Chordata; class Actinopteri; order Salmoniformes; family Salmonidae; genus Coregonus; species Coregonus clupeaformis. The sequence continues at coordinate 49,346,384 of NC_059212.1, read as the reverse complement.
TGCTCCACGGCCTTGTGTATTACCTCTGAAGGCTGCTCCATAGCCTTGTGTATTACCTCTGAAGGCTGCTCCATGGCCTTGTGTATTACCTCTGAAGGCTGCTCCACGGCCTTGTGTATTACCTCTGAAGGCTGCTCCACGGCCTTGTGTATTACCTCTGAAGGCTGCTCCACGGCCTTGTGTATTACCTCTGAAGGCTGCTCCACGGCCTTGTGTATTACCTCTGAAGGCTGCTCCACGGCCTTGTGTATTACCTCTGAAGGCTGCTCCATAGCCTTGTGTATTACCTCTGAAGGCTGCTCCACGGCCTTGTGTATTACCGTTAATTAACCAAGTAGGTTGATCTCTTCAACCCTATCCCCTGAAACTCTCAGGCTGCACGTTCATTCAGACATTGTACTAAAGACTGGACCGTCACCTTGTGTTCCCAACAAGAAGATCACTTACAGTCAGTCTCTTTCTCAGTGGTATAAAGTACTTATGTAAAAATACTTTCAAGTACTACTTAAGTCGTTTTTTTTGGGGGTATCTGTACTTTACTTTTTTACTATTTATATTTGTGATTACTTTGACGTTTACTCCACTACATTCCTAAAAAATATATGTACTTTTTACTCCCATACATTTCCCCTGACACCAAAAAGTACTTGCTACATTTCGAATGCTCAGGCAGGACAGAATAATGGTCAAATTCACTCACATATCAATATAACGCGTTGTCATCCCTACTGCCTCTGATCGGGCGGACTTACTAAGCACAAATACTGTGTTTGTAAATTATGTATGAGTATTGGAGTGTGCCCTTGGCTGTCCATAATAAAAACTAAAAAAGGACACTTTATTTATCATTTACTTCAACTTTTACTAAAGTATGACAATTGAGTACTTTTTCCACCACTGCTCTTTCTTTACTCCTGTTATTAAAGGTGGGTCTATAACGGTTCTCTCTCTCTCCCTCAAGGACTACCGTGAATAAACATCCGCCATTTGAGATCGTCCTTATACAACTGTTCATTGCGTAGAGGACATGAGTTATCATCATGGCCCATAGCTACACAATGAAATCCTCCCTCCACTGACACCGAAAGCAATAACGGGAAGATGTGTAGGCTGAGGGACGTTAGAGAGAGAGGAATGCATTAAACTGTGTGGGCTGAGTGATGAAGGATAAAGAGCCTCTGTGACCCTCTTGACCTTGCAGGATGTGGTTCTCTATAGGTGGCCATTTTGTTTTTGCTAGTTGCTACTGTAGCGGCTTGTTTGGTGTTCTGCATTACAATGAGGAGTCTTACTTTCTGAAGATCACACAGCGGCTTAGTGGAAAGACATAATAACAAGATGAGAAGGAAACTGATACAGCACAAATGGATGCGGCGGAATGAGAGAGATGGCAATTATCTTTTGAACACAGACATTAGCCTAGCGTAGGAAGTCCCATAAAAAATAAATGCAGCATGTTTTCTTCCCCCCACACACTGTCAGTCTAAGAAGAAGCTATTGCTGCCACGCAGTGCAATAATCTTAGCTATTCTTTCAGGTGAAATGTCACTGAAAAACAACCCCTGTCTCTGTCTGTTTGTCTATCTATTTAAAGGGAAATTCCACCCCAAAACTATCTTTTGGATAGTTTTTGGAGTAATGAAACGAATACCAAAAGATTGTTTTTGGGGTGGTGTTTTCCTTTAAGCATTGGCAGCACTGATGTAATGAATGATTCAGCGAGCGATGTGACGTGGCAGGCTGCAGTGTAAATAGCCTAGAACACATGACAGGAGGGGTGACAGAGGAGATGTAGAGGCACCGACACAGACAGATAGAAATCACAGTACTATTATAGCCCTCGGAAAAGACACTTAATTAAGCTGTTTTACCACTCTCTGTCGATGTGTTTGTGTGTGTGTGTGTGTGTGTGTGTGTGTGTGTGTGTGTGTGTGTGTGTGTGTGTGTGTGTGTGATGGTTAGCCTGGTTGTTTGGTACTTTCTGTGTCCATGCATACAAAGACCTTTGAAATGTTTGAGTCCTTCTTGAATGTGATTTGTGGATTCAAATTAAGTATTTATATATATGTGTTCCCGTGCCCGTGTGTGTGTGTGTGTGTCAAGACTCTTCTTTAAGCTGTGCTACCAGCCTTTACCATCTAACCACTAGCGGCCAAGTCATAATGATGGACCCACCTAATCAGCAGATTGCTCCGGCTATGATCTCACATGAATATTCACACAACTAATAAAAAATAAAAAAAAACAGAATAGAAAGATGAAAATAAAAGCTTTGGTGATTATGATAATATTCACCCTGATGAGTCAATCCACTCAAGATGGTTGCGTCTGAAATGCTACCCTAGACCCTATATAGTGCACTACTTCTGAACAGAGACCATAGGGGTCAGGTAAAAAGTAGTGAACTATTTTTTTATTTAACTAGGCAAGTCAGTTAAGAACAAATTCTTATTTACAACGACGGCCTACACCGGCCAAACCTATGGGACTCCCAATCACGGACGGTTGTGATACAGCCTGGAATCGAACCAGGGGGTCTGTAGTGACGCCTGCAAGCACTGAAACGCAGTGCCTTAGACCGCTGCGCCACTCGGGAGCACATATATACATAGAGGATAGGGTGCCATTTCAGACGTAGTATATGAACAAACAAAACAAATATAAAAAAACGAAACCTGCTGTCAGATAATTGATCTGAATGACCTCCATCGGATACAGTAGAGATTCTGTAGAATTCTCCTACTCACCACCGCTACTAGAACTGGTCAGTTATCTGTGGCCGTTTCGTTATCCGTGGTACGTTGGTTGTTCACCAGCTTGATAATGTACATGGTTCTCCACATGGGTGTGATATAGTCTGTGCCAAAATTAATAGTCACAGGAAGTTGCTATAGTCCTCCATATGTCTTAAGGCCTGTGAATCCTTTTCAACGTGACCAGATTTGTGTTCTGCCGTTTCCTCTTCTCCTACTCCCCACTGTGATAGCTACCCACTACCCAACCACAGAAATCAATGCGATGACATTACATCAACGTGGAAAACGGATTGGATTTGCAAAAATTAATCAATGTAAGGACATTTTGTATTTTTGTACCAAACTTTTAACCTATATCCAGTGACCTGGTGAAATGTTTTGTTGCTATAACGGCTCTTAGTGAGACACCTGGATAAAGGAGGGATAAATGGATAGGTCACCAAGGGATAAAGGAGGGATAAATGGATAGGTCACCAAGAGATAAAGGAGGGATAAATGGATAGGTCACCAAGAGATAACGGAGGGATAAATGGATAGGTCACCAAGAGATAAAGGAGGGATAAATGGATAGGTCACCAAGAGATAACGGCGGGATAAATGGATAGGTCACCAAGAGATAACGGAGGGATAAATGGATAGGTCACCAAGAGATAAAGGAGGGATACATGGATAGGTCGCCAAGAGATAAAGGAGGGATAAATGGATAGGTCACCAAGAGATAAAGGAGGGGATAAATGGATAGGTCACCAAGAGATAAAGGAGGGATAAATGGATAGGTCACCAAGAGATAAGCTATAGGGATAAATGGATAGGTCACCAAGAGATAAAGGAGGGATAAATGGATAGGTCACCAAGAGATAAGGGAGGGATAAATGGATAGGTCACCAAGAGATAACGGAGGGATAAATGGATAGGTCACCAAGAGATAAAGGAGGAATACATGGATAGGTCACCAAGAGATAACGGAGGGATAAATGGATAGGTCACCAAGAGATAAAGGAGGGATAAATGGATAGGTCACCAAGAGATAAAGGAGGGATAAATGGATAGGTCACCAAGAGATAAAGGAGGGATAAATGGATAGGTCACCAAGAGATAAGCTATAGGGATAAATGGATAGGTCACCAAGAGATAAAGGAGGGATAAATGGATAGGTCACCAAGAGATAAGGGAGGGATAAATGGATAGGTCACCAAGAGATAACGGAGGGATAAATGGATAGGTCACCAAGAGATAAAGGAGGAATACATGGATAGGTCACCAAGAGATAACGGAGGGATAAATGGATAGGTCACCAAGAGATAAAGGAGGGATAAATGGATAGGTCACCAAGAGATAAAGGAGGGATAAATTGATAGGTCACCAAGGGATAAAGGAGGGATAAATGGATAGGTCACCAAGGGATAAAGGAGGGATAAATGGATAGGTCACCAAGGGATAAAGGAGGGATAAATGGATAGGTCGCCAAGGGATAAAGGAGGGATAAATGAATATCCTCCCTCCACTGACACCGAAAGCAATAACGGGAAGATGTGTAGGCTGAGGGACGTTAGAGAGAGAGGAATGCATTAAACTGTGTGGGCTGAGTGATGAAGGATAAAGAGCCTCTGTGACCCTCTTGACCTTGCAGGATGTGGTTCTCTATAGGTGGCCATTTTGTTTTTGCTAGTTGCTACTGTAGCGGCTTGTTTGGTGTTCTGCATTACAATGAGGAGTCTTACTTTCTGAAGATCACACAGCGGCTTAGTGGAAAGACATAATAACAAGATGAGAAGGAAACTGATACAGCACAAATGGATGCGCGGAATGAGAGAGATGGCAATTATCTTTTGAACACAGACATTAGCCTAGCGTAGGAAGTCCCATAAAAAATAAATGCAGCATGTTTTCTTCCCCCCACACACTGTCAGTCTAAGAAGAAGCTATTGCTGCCACGCAGTGCAATAATCTTAGCTATTCTTTCAGGTGAAATGTCACTGAAAAACAACCCCTGTCTCTGTCTGTTTGTCTATCTATTTAAAGGGAAATTCCACCCCAAAACTATCTTTTGGATAGTTTTTGGAGTAATGAAACGAATACCAAAAGATTGTTTTTGGGGTGGTGTTTTCCTTTAAGCATTGGCAGCACTGATGTAATGAATGATTCAGCGAGCGATGTGACGTGGCAGGCTGCAGTGTAAATAGCCTAGAACACATGACAGGAGGGGTGACAGAGGAGATGTAGAGGCACCGACACAGACAGATAGAAATCACAGTACTATTATAGCCCTCGGAAAAGACACTTAATTAAGCTGTTTTACCACTCTCTGTCGATGTGTTTGTGTGTGTGTGTGTGTGTGTGTGTGTGTGTGTGTGTGTGTGTGTGTGTGTGTGTGTGTGTGATGGTTAGCCTGGTTGTTTGGTACTTTCTGTGTCCATGCATACAAAGACCTTTTGAAATGTTTGAGTCCTTCTTGAATGTGATTTGTGGATTCAAATTAAGTATTTATATATATGTGTTCCCGTGCCCGTGTGTGTGTGTGTGTGTCAAGACTCTTCTTTAAGCTGTGCTACCAGCCTTTACCATCTAACCACTAGCGGCCAAGTCATAATGATGGACCCACCTAATCAGCAGATTGCTCCGGCTATGATCTCACATGAATATTCACACAACTAATAAAAAATAAAAAAAAACAGAATAGAAAGATGAAAATAAAAGCTTTGGTGATTATGATAATATTCACCCTGATGAGTCAATCCACTCAAGATGGTTGCGTCTGAAATGCTACCCTAGACCCTATATAGTGCACTACTTCTGAACAGAGACCATAGGGGTCAGGTAAAAAGTAGTGAACTATTTTTTTATTTAACTAGGCAAGTCAGTTAAGAACAAATTCTTATTTACAACGACGGCCTACACGGCCAAACCTATGGGACTCCCAATCACGGACGGTTGTGATACAGCCTGGAATCGAACCAGGGGTCTGTAGTGACGCCTGCAAGCACTGAAACGCAGTGCCTTAGACCGCCTGCGCCACTCGGGAGCACATATATACATAGAGGATAGGGTGCCATTTCAGATGTAGTATATGAACAAACAAAACAAATATAAAAAAACGAAACCTGCTGTCAGATAATTGATCTGAATGACCTCCATCGGATACAGTAGAGATTCTGTAGAATTCTCCTACTCACCACCGCTACTAGAACTGGTCAGTTATCTGTGGCCGTTTCGTTATCCGTGGTACGTTGGTTGTTCACCAGCTTGATAATGTACATGGTTCTCCACATGGGTGTGATATAGTCTGTGCCAAAATTAATAGTCACAGGAAGTTGCTATAGTCCTCCATATGTCTTAAGGCCTGTGAATCCTTTTCAACGTGACCAGATTTGTGTTCTGCCGTTTCCTCTTCTCCTACTCCCCACTGTGATAGCTACCCACTACCCAACCACAGAAATCAATGCGATGACATTACATCAACGTGGAAAACGGATTGGATTTGCAAAAATTAATCAATGTAAGGACATTTTGTATTTTTGTACCAAACTTTTAACCTATATCCAGTGACCTGGTGAAATGTTTTGTTGCTATAACGGCTCTTAGTGAGACACCTGGATAAAGGAGGGATAAATGGATAGGTCACCAAGGGATAAAGGAGGGATAAATGGATAGGTCACCAAGAGATAAAGGAGGGATAAATGGATAGGTCACCAAGAGATAACGGAGGGATAAATGGATAGGTCACCAAGAGATAAAGGAGGGATAAATGGATAGGTCACCAAGAGATAAAGGAGGGATAAATGGATAGGTCACCAAGAGATAAAGGAGGGATAAATGGATAGGTCACCAAGAGATAACGGAGGGATAAATGGATAGGTCACCAAGAGATAAAGGAGGGATAAATGGATAGGTCACCAAGAGATAACGGCGGGATAAATGGATAGGTCACCAAGAGATAACGGAGGGATAAATGGATAGGTCACCAAGAGATAAAGGAGGGATACATGGATAGGTCACCAAGAGATAAAGGAGGGATAAATGGATAGGTCACCAAGAGATAAAGGAGGGATAAATGGATAGGTCACCAAGAGATAAAGGAGGGATAAATGGATAGGTCACCAAGAGATAAGCTATAGGGATAAATGGATAGGTCACCAAGAGATAAAGGAGGGATAAATGGATAGGTCACCAAGAGATAAGGGAGGGATAAATGGATAGGTCACCAAGAGATAACGGAGGGATAAATGGATAGGTCACCAAGAGATAAAGGAGGAATACATGGATAGGTCACCAAGAGATAACGGAGGGATAAATGGATAGGTCACCAAGAGATAAAGGAGGGATAAATGGATAGGTCACCAAGAGATAAAGGAGGGATAAATGGATAGGTCACCAAGAGATAAAGGAGGGATAAATGGATAGGTCACCAAGAGATAAGCTATAGGGATAAATGGATAGGTCACCAAGAGATAAAGGAGGGATAAATGGATAGGTCACCAAGAGATAAGGGAGGGATAAATGGATAGGTCACCAAGAGATAACGGAGGGATAAATGGATAGGTCACCAAGAGATAAAGGAGGAATACATGGATAGGTCACCAAGAGATAACGGAGGGATAAATGGATAGGTCACCAAGAGATAAAGGAGGGATAAATGGATAGGTCACCAAGAGATAAAGGAGGGATAAATTGATAGGTCACCAAGGGATAAAGGAGGGATAAATGGATAGGTCACCAAGGGATAAAGGAGGGATAAATGGATAGGTCGCCAAGGGATAAAGGAGGGATAAATGGATAGGTCACCAAGGGATAAAGGAGGGATAAATGGATAGGTCACCAAGGGATAAAGGAGGGATAAATGGATAGGTCACCAAGAGATAAAGGAGGGATAAATGGATAGGTCACCAAGAGATAAAGGAGGGATAAATGGATAGGTCACCAAGAGATAAACACATGCAGTGCCTCGTGGATAGATAAAGGAATGATACATGGTCCACAGTGTCCCTCTACATAGCTAACCCTATGGCCCTGATGTTGTAGCAGCCCTGATGTTCTATCAGCCCTGATGTTGTAGCAGCCCTGATGTTCTAGCAGCCCCTGATGTTCTATCAGCCCTGATGTTGTAGCAGCCCCTGATGTTCTATCAGCCCTGATGTTCTAGCAGCCCTGATGTTGTAGCAGCCCTGATGTTGTAGCAGCCCTGATGTTCTATCAGCCCTGATGTTGTAGCAGCCCTGATGTTCTATCAGCCCTGATGTTCTATCAGCCCTGATGTTGTAGCAGCCCTGATGTTCTATCAGCCCTGATGTTCTAGCAGCCCTGATGTTCTATCAGCCCTGATGTTCTATCAGCCCTGATGTTGTAGCAGCCCTGATGTTCTATCAGCCCTGATGTTCTATCAGCCCTGATGTTGTAGCAGCCCTGATGTTCTATCAGCCCTGATGTTCTAGCAGCCCTGATGTTCTATCAGCCCTGATGTTCTATCAGCCCTGATGTTCTATCAGCCCTGATGTTGTAGCAGCCCTGATGTTCTAGCAGCCCTGATGTTGTAGCAGCCCTGATGTTCTAGCAGCCCTGGGGCCTCATTTATCAATATTGTGTAGAAACGATTCTAAAATTACTACTTAAGAACGGATTTTAAAATGTTCGTATGCATAGAACAAGTGTGATTTATCAAACAATCCTACGAGCATCACACACACACCGGTAGGAGATAACTATTGATAAATACCAATTGTTCTCAGTCTCAGTGCTCGTACAAGACCTTGGCTTATTTGCATTTAGAAACGTCCCTAATTAACCATATATGGTCAAAATTATTCCTTTAAAGCCCATGGGGAATATACAACGCTGTACCATGAAAGACAACATTGCAACCAAAAGAAGCGAAGAAACATTTTCCGAGACTGAAATAGAGGTGCTAGTTTCAGAGATTGAGGTCAACCAAAAGGCTTTATTTGGCTCGCTCAGTTGTGGCTTGACCAGTAAAAATAAAAACATAGCTACAAAGAGAGGACCATTAAGCCAATTAGTTGCTTTATCAATGGCAAATATGCTTCAAATGAATAGGCAACACTCACCAATAAGCCATCCATCCTCAACAGCTCCCTCCTGTAGGCGTATAGGCCAACATTGCTGTTCTGCAGAATGAACGAGTTGTGCGTTCAACCTGGACAGCTTGCCACCACATTCAGCAGCGTACACTACATGACCAAAAGTATGTGGACACCCCTTCAAATTAGTGTGTTCGGCATTTCAGACACCCGTTGCTGACAGGTGTATGAAATCGAGCACACAGCCATGCAATCTCCATAGACAAACATTTGTAATAGAATGGCCCGTACTGAAGAGCTCAGTGACTTACAATGTGGCACCGTCATAGGAAGTCAGTTCATCAAATTTCTGCCCTTCTAGAGCTGCCCCGGTCAACTGTAAGTGTTGTTATTGTGACGTGGAAACGTTTTGGAGCAACAGCGGTTTTGCCGCGAAGTGGGAGACCAAACAAGCTCACAGAACAGGACCGCAGAGTACTGAAGAGTGTAGCGTGCAAAAATCGTCTGTCCTCGGTTGCAACTGCCTCTGGAAGCAACGTCAGCACAAGAACTGTTCGTCGGGAGCTTCATGAAATGGGTTTCCTGGCTGAGCAGCTGCACACAAGCCTAAAATCACCATGCACAATGCCAAGCGTCGGCTGGAGTGATGAATCACGCTTCACCATCTGGCAGTCCGACGCACGAATCTGGGTTTGGCGGATGCCGGGAGAACGCTACCTGCCCCAATGCATATTGCCAACTGTAAAGTTTGGTGGAGGCGGAATAATGGTATGGGGCTGTTTTTCATGGTTTGGGTTAGGCCCCTTAGTTCCAGTGAAGGGAAATCTCAACGATGCAGCATAGAATGACATTCTAGACGATTCTGTGCTTCCAACTTTGTGGCAACAGTTTTGGGAAGGCCCTTTCCTGTTTCAGCATGACAATGCCCCCGTGCACAAAGCAAGGTCCATACAGAAATGGTTTGTCGAGATCAGTGTGGAAGAACTTGGCTGGCCTGCACAGAGCTCTGACCTCAACCCCATCGAACACCTTTGGGCTGAATTGGAACGCCGACTGCGAGCCAGGCCTAATCACCCAACATCAGTGCCCGACCTCACTAATGCTCTTGTGGCTGAATGGAAGCAAGTCCCCGCAGCAATGTTCCAACATCTAGTAGAAGGCCTTCGCAGAAGAGTGGAGGCTGTTGTAGCAGCAAAGGGGGGGGGACCAACTCCATATTAATGCCCATGATTTTGGAATGAGATGTTCTATGAGCAGGTGTCCACATACTTTTGGTCATGTAGTGTATTTTGTGCATCACATAACCTATCACCTGCACATTAAGAGTGGAAGCCTTTTCTGTTGACAGATTTGAACTCATTTTGGGATGGCGCTTTTATGGCGATGTGGGTGTTGTCTATTGCTCCGTTCGTATTTGGGAACCCATTAATGGCAAAGACACCCCTCTTGACTTCAACCTGTTGTGTGATGGTGTATGCTGATGATTGCATCGAAAACATTGGCTCATCGAGGGCTCTGAGATGCCGATCGGCAAGCTCCCGCTGAATAGTGGGCGTTGCCAAAAACTCGAGGGTGGAAAGCACTTGGATGTGCATCAGAATGGCATGTGTTTGCCTTTCAAAAGTAGGTCTTAAATCCTCGCAAAAATCCTATAAGATTGGCTTTGGGAAACAGTATCTGATGAGACAATCTGTACTTTCTGAAGAAAAAAAAGTCCCCACCCGTCTCTAAAAACGGGCTCTCTGCGAAATACAGAGTCTACAAAGTCTTCCAACAGAGCAAGATCAGCCTCAGTTGATTCCTCATGATCTCAGTCTTTTACAGTATTTCAACAATGGTATTACTTTCACACGTGCCTCTAATTTTACAAATGAATGTACTTTATATGGATTATTATCGTAATTTTTTTAACTAATGTGGTCAAATGATATACCTGTCAAGATATATTGCATGAATTCACAATGGAAATACAATGAAATCCCAAAATGGTTGAATTATTACTCTCACAATTTCAGACATTTTCAGCGTGCATTTTCCCCGTTCTACGCTTGACAAGCAGTTCCCTTATTCCACCACTTGGCACTGTGCGTACGTATGGTCACGGCTGTGTGGAAATTTACGCACACTCTCAAACAAAAAGTTAACATTGATAAATCTCACACTTTGCATGGAAATGTTCCGACGCATGGTTTACGCATGATTGATGAACGAGGCCCCCCTGGTGTCTTGCCGCATTGGCTCTGCTATGAACTGGCACTGCCCTCTGCTTCCTGACAGCCAGATGGACTGGAGTCTGAATCATGTTTTGCACCATGTCCAGGGCTTTGGGTGACAGCAGCTGGATCTATCTAGCTACACACTGGGCTCTGCAGTCCCATTCTATACCCAGATAAAATGTGCACTCATTCATGGGTTAGCTGTAGAGGGAGTTTCACCATATTCTTTCCCACCAGTCTATTTGTTTTAAATCCACAAGTGGCCATCAAGTGTAGGATAGACAGGAAGGTAAAGTACTAAACAATAAGCTTCCAATTGAAAACATTATTATTAGTGATTGGGTATAATTAATCCATAATGGAGTCACATATATAAACCCCTACCCTGAGGCCATTTAGACATTAATGACCACCCACCACTCCACTACCAATAGCTCCGGGTGATAATAAAACGTTATAGGGTTAACGGCTATTGAACAGTCGTTGCTCTCGGAGAAGCAGATTCTAACCAATTAGTCCCACTAACAAGTTCTAATTGAACAGACACAAATTCCCAAACATCGTTAGTAATGGCCTGGGTTCCGCGTAGTAAAACAGGAAGTTGATAAAAGCATATTTTCTAATTATGGACGAATTAGACATTGGGCAGCAGTGGTGGAACTCAATCAAACCCAGTCAGTTGTGCACCTTGGGGAGTGGGAATGGGTTGAGAAGTGATGTTGGGGAGTGAGGATGTGTTGAGACGTGATGTTGGGGAGTGAGGATGTGTTGAGAGGTGGTGTTGGGGAGTGAGGATGTGTTGAGAGGTGATGTTGGGGAGTGGGAATGGGTTGAGAGGTGATGTTGGGGAGTGAGGATGTGTTGAGAGGTGATGTTGGGGAGTGAGGATGTGTTGAGAGGTGGTGTTGGGAGTGAGGATGTGTTGAGAGGTGGTTGGGGAGTGAGATGTGAGAGGGATGGGGAGTGAGGATGTGTTGAGAGGTGGTGTTGGGGAGTGAGGATGTGTTGAGAGGTGGTGTTGGGGAGTGAGGATGTGTTGAGACGTGATGTCGGGGAGTGAGGATGTGTTGAGAGGTGGTGTTGGGGAGTGAGGATATGTTGAGACGTGATGTTGGGGAGTGAGGATGTGTTGAGAGGTGGTGTTGGGGAGTGAGGATGTGTTGAGAGGTGATGTTGGGGAGTGAGGATGTGTTGAGAGGTGATGTTGGGGAGTGGGAATGGGTTGAGAGGTGATGTTGGGGAGTGAGGATGTGTTGAGAGGTGATGTTGGGGAGTGAGGATGTGTTGAGAGGTGGTGTTGGGGAGTGAGGATGTGTTGAGAGGTGGTGTTGGGGAGTGAGGATGTGTTGAGAGGTGATGTTGGGGAGTGAGGATGTGTTGAGAGGTGATGTTGGGGAGTGAGGATGTGTTGAGAGGTGATGTTGGGGAGTGAGGATGTGTTGAGAGGTGGTGTTGGGGAGTGAGGATGTGTTGAGAGGTGATGTTGGGGAGTGGGAATGGGTTGAGAGGTGATGTTGGGGAGTGAGGATGTGTTGAGAGGTGATGTTGGGGAGTGAGGATGTGTTGAGAGGTGGTGTTGGGGAGTGAGGATGTGTTGAGAGGTGGTGTTGGGGAGTGAGGATGTGTTGAGAGGTGATGTTGGGGAGTGAGGATGTGTTGAGAGGTGGTGTTGGGGAGTGAGGATGTGTTGAGAGGTGGTGTTGGGGAGTGAGGATGTGTTGAGAGGTGATGTTGGGGAGTGAGGATGTGTTGAGAGGTGGTGTTGGGGAGTGAGGATGTGTTGAGAGGTGGTGTTGGGGAGTGAGGATGTGTTGAGAGGTGGTGTTGGGGAGTGAGGATGTGTTGAGAGGTGATGTTGGGGAGTGAGGATGTGGTGTTGGGGAGTGAGGATGTGGTGTTGGGGAGTGAGGATGTGGTGTTGGGGAGTGAGGATGTGGTGTTGGGGAGTGAGGATGTGGTGTTGAGAAGTGGTGTGTATAGTTGCTCCTCCATTCATCAACAAGCCTCCCTCTCTAATGGATAATGATGAGCCTCTATAAACCCAGGCTGCCTCTGATTGATGCACATAGAATGTTGTGGAGACCTGTGTTTAAAGTATATAGTATTTTTCTTTCAAATGCTTTAGCTTTATGCTTAATTGAGCTAATAATACAAAAAAAATGTGAACGCAGTTCTGATGGAGAGATCGGGTGTTTTTCATTCCTAACTGACATTGTGTTTGTTACATTACACCCGGGGGAAGGGAAGACACAGGGAGGATTAACATTGCTAATGATGTGAAGGACAAGGAGCTATCATTTATTTCTGACGAGAATCTAATGTCTGAGTTCAGAAGAACCCAAGGGTAAATAGACATGGATCTTGTTGGAGGTTGTGTCTTTAGAAGCACATATTCGAAAGCCTGTCGGAACTCTTATCAGAACACTTATCGGAACTCTTATCAGAACTCTTATCAGAACTCTTATCAGAACACAATAAACCCTTTGCCCTTTTGATTTGAGTGTTTTTTTTTTTCTACCAGCGATCATGTTTTCCCCTCCTCCTTACAAATTATTTTGTCTCAGCGGAAATGTAACTGTTAATTGTGAGTGCTTGGGGGTTTATGTACTTACATTTACTATGTATTGTGACCTTTCAATTCAAGTCAACAGTCATTAGTGGGAAGCTAAGAAAAAGCCACTACTGACAGGACCAGAGACATCCGAGGGCGCGGGACCAATGACTGGGATAGCTGCCTCCAGTCTACTGATGTACACTCACTCAGAGTCCTTCTTTCTGGGTCAAAACAGACATTTTACAGAGTACAGACATACTCGTGAGATCAAGTTGAAAGAGGATATGCCTCAGAGAAATGCTGAACTCAATTAGGTGAAGCTTTTGACGTTTGAAGTTTGGTCAGCGTTCGTCCTTCAACAATTGCTTGATCGTTATTTTTTCAGGTCAGCAAAATGGCTTCTATCGTATGGTTTGGTTGTACTAATATTACTGTAAAATACTATGGCTTCTATCATATGGCTGGGTTGTACTAATATTACTGTAAAATACTATGGCTTCTATCATATGTTTTGGTTGTGCTAATATTACTGTAAAATACTATGGCTTCTATCATATGTCTGGGTTGTACTAATATTACTGTAAAATACTATGGGCTTCTATCATATGGTTGGGTTGTACTAATATTACTGTAAAATACTATGGCTTCTTTCATATGTCTGGGTTGTACTAATATTACTGTAAAATACTATGGGCTTCTATCATATGGCTGGGTTGTACTAATATTACTGTAAAATACTATGGATTGCAAGGATGTCTGCTTGTGTGTCTCATGTGCCTCTAAATAATCATGCTATAATTATGCTATATATAACTTCCATATATGATATATAATTTCACATTTGAGTGGTTGGAGTTTTTCCCTTTCCTATTTTACCTCTAGTGCTCTGTTGCAGAGAGTCATATAGATTATTATAAACTGGGTGGTTCGAGCCCTGAATGCTGATTGGCTAACAGCCGTGGTATATCAGACCGTATATCACAGGTATGACAAAACATTCATTTCTACTGCTCTAATGATGTTGGTAGCCAGTTTATAATGGCAATAAAGCACCTTGGGGGTTTGTGGTACAGTGGGGGAAAAAAAGTATTTAGTCAGCCACCAATTGTGCAAGTTCTCCCACTTAAAAAGATGAGAGAGGCCTGTAATTTTCATCATAGGTACACGTCAACTATGACAGACAAAATGAGAATTATTTTTCCAGAAAATCACATTGTAGGATTTTTAATGAATTTATTTGCAAGTAATGGTGGAAAATAAGTATTTGGTCAATAACAAAAGTTTCTCAATACTTTCTTATATACCCTTTGTTGGCAATGACACAGGTCAAACGTTTTCTGTAAGTCTTCACAAGGTTTTCACACACTGTTGCTGGTATTTTGGCCCATTCCTCCATGCAGATCTCCTCTAGAGCAGTGATGTTTTGGGGCTGTCGCTGGGCAACACGGACTTTCAACTGCCTCCAAATATTTTCTATGGGGTTGAGATCTGGAGACTGGCTAGGCCACTCCAGGACCTTGAAATGCTTCTTACGAAGCCACTCCTTCGTTGCCCGGGCGGTGTGTTTGGGATCATTGTCATGCTGAAAGACCCAGCCACGTTTCATCTTCAATGCCCTTGCTGATGGAAGGAGGTTTTCACTCAAAATCTCACCATACATGGCCCCATTAATTATTTCCTTTACACGGATCAGTCGTCCTGGTCCCTTTGCAGAAAAACAGCCCCAACGCATGATGTTTCCACCCCCATGCTTCACAGTAGGTATGGTGTTCTTTGGATGCAACTCAGCATTCTTTGTCCTCCAAACACGATGAGTTGAGTTTTTACCAAAAAGTTATATTTTGGTTTCATCTGACCATATGACATTCTCCCAATCCTCTTCTGGATCATCCAAATGCACTCCAGCAAACTTCAGACGGGCCTGGACATGTACTGGCTTAAGCAGGGGGACACGTCTGGCACTGCAGGATTTGAGTCCCTGGCGGCGTAGTGTGTTACTGATGGTAGGCTTTGTTACTTTGGTTCCAGCTCTCTGCAGGTCATTCACTAGGTCCCCCCGTGTGGTTCTGGGATTTTTGCTCACCGTTCTTGTGATCATTTTAACCCCACGGGGTGAGATCTTGCGTGGAGCCCCAGATCGAGGGAGATTATCAGTGGTCTTGTATGTCTTCCATTTCCTAATAATTGCTCCCACAGTTGATTTCTTCAAACCAAGCTGCTTACCTATTGCAGATTCAGTCTTCCCAGCCTGGTGCAGGTCTACAATTTTGTTTCTGGTGTCCTTTGACAGCTCTTTGGTCTTGGCCATAGTGGAGTTTGGAGTGTGACTGTTTGAGGTTGTGGACAGGTGTCTTTTTATACTGATAACAAGTTCAAACAGGTGCCATTAATACAGGTAACGTGTGGAGGACAGAGGAGCCTCTTAAAGAAGAAGTTACAGGTCTGTGAGAGCCAGAAATCTTGCTTGTTTGTAGGTGACCAAATACTTATTTTCCACCATAACTTGCAAATAAATTCATTAAAAATCCTACAATGTGATTTTCTGGATTTTTTTCTTCTCAATTTGTCTGTCATAGTTGACATGTACCTATGATGAAAATTACAGGCCTCTCTCATCTTTTTAAGTGGGATAACTTGCACAATTGGTGGCTGACTTAGTGGGTAAGAGCGTTGTGCCAGTAACCGAAAGGTCGCTGGTTCTAATCCCCGGGCCGACTAGGTGAAAAATCTGTCGATGTGCCCTTAAGCAAGGCACTTAACCCTAAATGCTCCTGTAAGTCGCTCTGGATAAGAGCGTCTGCTAAATGACTAAAATGTAAATGTAGTGAATGACCTGCAGAGAGCTGGGACCAAAGTAACAAAGCCTACCATAAGTAACACACTACGCCGCCAGGGACTCAAATCCTGCAGTGCCAGACGTGTCCCTCTGCTTAAGCCAGTACATGTCCAGGCCCGTCTGAAGTTTTCTAGAGTGCATTTGGATGATCCAGAAGAGGATTGGGAGAATGTCATATGGTCAGATGAAACCAAAATAGACCTTTTTGGTAAAAACTCAACTCGTCGTGTTTGGAGGACAAAGAATGCTGACTTGCATCCAAAGAACACCATACCTACTGTGAAGCATGGGGGTGGAAACACCATGCTTTGGGGCTGTTTTTCTGCAAAGGGACCAGGACGACTGATCCGTGTAAAGGAAAGAATGAATGGGGCCATGTATCGTGAGATTTTGAGTGAAAACCTCCTTCCATCAGCAAGGGCATTGAAGATGAAACGTGGCTGGGTCTTTCAGCATGACAATGATCCCAAACACACCGCCCGGGCAACGAAGGAGTGGCTTCGTAAGAAGCATTTCAAGATCCTGGAGTGGCCTAGCCAGTCTCCAGATCTTAACCCCATAGAAAATCTTTGGAGGGAGTTGAAAGTCCGTGTTGCCCAGCGACAGCCCCAAAACATCACTGCTCTAGAGGAGATCTGCATGGAGGAATGGGCCAAAATACCAGCAACAGTGTGTGAAAACCTTGTGAAGACTTACAGAAAACGTTTGACCTGTGTCATTGCCAACAAAGGGTATATAACAAAGTATTGAGAAACTTTTGTTATTGACCAAATACTTATTTTCCACTATAATTTGCAAATAAATTCATTAAAAATCCTACAATGTGATTTTCTGGATTTTTCTTTCTCATTTTGTCTGTCATAGTTGACGTGTACCTATGATGAAAATTACAGGCCTCTCTCATCTTTTTAAGTGGGAGAACTTGCACAATTGGTGGCTGACTAAATACTTTTTTCCCCCACTGTATATGGCCAATATACCACGGCTAAGGGCTGAATCCAGGCACTCCGTGTTGCATTGCACATAAGAACAGCCCTTCTATATTGGCCATATACCCTCAGGCCTTATTGCTTAAATATACCTTATAAGTTATCCTGGTAGCTTCCATGCTAAGATCTGTCCAAATCTTCCCTTTCCCTCCCTGTCCTCTTGAGGTCACAGCGACTTCATTTACTCCATATCCTCATTCCCATATTCTCATTGTGTATTCCATATTCCCTATATAGAAATCCCTATGTGGCCCTGGCCAGAAATAGCACACTAGAATACAGGATGCCATTTAGGACACATAAAGCATTACACCACAACACATGTCAAATTCCCAACCCTATATCTAACACCAGCACACATTATTTTTCCTCATTCAAATGTGTTTTGTCTCTTAAGAATAGGCTGTGATTTTTTGGACCAATTCGTTGTATGATTATGTTGGAATGGGATATGGTAATGAGGATGATGTTATCCTGAGAGTGAGTGGACACTAGTGTTTCACACAATATCATATCACCATTTGATCAACCCCCCCTGGGTTCCTGTGCTATGATGAAAATGTCCTTCCTGTGCTACTGTTGGTTAAGCACAGTCGCTCTTGACACACACACACGCGTGTGTGTCCCTGGCGGGTTAATTGAGCCTTATAGTGCATCATGGGATCTGGAATATGATATAAAGAAAAGAAAAATAGTCCTTTGTAAATCCTTTTGTATGACTCCATTTCTATACTTGAACAGTGTTACTTGCTCTTTGCTACCCTGGGGTGTTTGTTACAATGACAGATTACTGAAGAGTTGGCTGTTTTTCGGTGGGGGTGAGGAGAAACAGTTGTACCACTGACTACACCAGTACCATGATTTCATCTGACACTTCTACATCAAGATGTCATCCTTTAACTTGTGATAAATAATACATCATTTATTCTCCTATCAAAAATTGCATGGAGAATTTATGAAGAAGATTAGTTGTTTTGTGCCTTGCCAAACAATGCACCTCTTGAAAGCGGAGATTACAAACTGTGAATGATGCACCGATTATGTCCTCGTCCCAAATGGCACCCTATTCCCTATATAGTGCACTACTTTACAAAAGTACTACACTGTGTAGGGATTAGGGTGCCATTTGAGACTCAACCTGTGTTTAATGCATGACGTCATTCATTATTAATGAATTATGATGCTGTTTAGAACCGTGGAATGAAATGTCTCTGTGAGATCCACCTCCCATTAGTTCCTGCTTGGTCTCTGTTATCACATTTTGACTCATCCTATAGAGCCGTGTGAGTCTGTCTGTCTTGCTGCATTAAAGCTGCAGTCTGGGATATGGAAAAACACAAAACAGCAGCCCCGTCACTTGTTTTGGTATACAAGTTTTTAAAGTTTTACATTTATTTGTCAAGTGCACAGGCTACAGGATACAACTGAGGTCAAGTGGGGGCAATCTAACCCTTCTCAAATTCATAAACAGTGCTTTAGATGCAAAAACAGTCTGGGTTTTGGGTAATTTGTTCAATGGTCATTTCCATTCTTGATATTTACCCATTGATTCTTGAAGAATATAGCTTAACTAATTGTAAGTCACTCTGGATAAAAGCGTCTACCAAAATGACTAAAATGTCAGATGCGATGCCTCTGTGAGAACCTCCCATTACTTCCTCTTTAGTTCCAGTCATAACGTTTAACTCATTCTAGGGTAGAGCTGTTGTGGTGACCTATTACCGCCACACCGGTAGTCATGAGTCATGACCGCAGTCAAATTCCAAATGACCGTTGAGTTACGGTAACTTTTAATTTATTTAACCGTTGAGTCACGGTAATCTCCTTTTATGCATTCTGGACATGCGTTGGTAGTACCCAACTAGCTAACGGCCATCAGGTCGCTAACGGCCTGGTACTCAGCGCTCTATTGGCCCTCTAACCATCAGGTCCTAACGGCCTGGTACTCAGCGCTCTATTGGCCCTCTAACCATCAGGTCCTAACGGCCTGGTACTCAGCGCTCTATTGGCCCTCTAACCACTCTGACATCAATGCAAATGTATTCGAAAATCACATCAAACGCTTATCATCAAAACAGTATCATGCTTTTAAAAACTTACCTCACTGTGATTGATCAATTTGAAGAAAGAAGTTCAACAACAGGTTGAAACTGAGTGTAAAACCTGGTTGTTGTGGATGTTGTTTCAAAGCCTAAACAATGAAATGGACAGCGCTTTCTAAGGTGATGATTCATTCAAAACACACATACTATTAGAGCTTATGCAGAGGCCTATATATGAGCCCAAGCCCCCCGGATCAGATCAACGTGGAGCTATGTAAATATACAGGGAGTACCAGTACCAGATCAATGTGCAGAGATACGAGGTAGTTGAGGAAGATATGTGCATGAAGGCAGGGTAAAGTGACTAGTTATCGGTTTAATTAAATATGTTTTTGATGTGAAACATGTTACTATCGATGTTCCCTAACAGATTTCACTTGGTTTCCCAAATTAAGCACTGGGTAGATGCAGGGACATGGTTGGAGAGCCCAGTGGCATAGAGTTTGGGCAGAATATCACCTGTCTCGCAGTGAGAGGCCGCATGCTCCTCAAACAGTGGTTGATGTGTGGAGTGAAATAAGTGTTCTTAGAAGCCCAGACAGTTCTATTCCGTGTGAAAGCAGAGTTTTGATGGTTGCCACTAAAAAAGAGGAGGATCCCAGCTGCTATTGTATTTATTTCTCAGCTGCTCATATTAAGCACATGCGCCGCTATAAAACCGGAGTAGCCTACCCGGCATGATTGAAAAACTTCGCTATTCGAGTGTGTAACGTATACGCTAGGAGTCAGGAAGCAGGTGCAGAAGGAGTCAGGAAGCAGGTGCAGAAGGAGTCAGGAAGCAGGTGCAGAAGGAGTCAGGAAGGAGTCAGTAAGCAGGTGCAGAAGGAGTCAGGAAGCAGGTGCAGAAGGAGTCAGGAAGCAGGTGCAGAAGGTGAGTTTAATAATGAAAATAAGCAGATAACCAAAACAGGAGAAGCGTACTGAACGTGAACAAAACCAATACTGCCTGATGATGGAGGCTACTGAAGGCTAAATAAAGGGAGAGTAATCAAGGTGAGGATGAAGTCCAGGTGTGCGTAATGATGGTTGCCAGGTGTGTGTAATGTGGGTTGCCAGGTGTGCGTAATGATGGTTGCCAGGTGTGCGTAATGATGGTTGCCAGGTGTGTGTAATGTGGGTTGCCAGGTGTGTGTAATGATGGTTGCCAGGTGTGCGTAATGATGGTTGCCAGGTGTGCGTAATGATGGTTGCCAGGTGTGTGTAATGTGGGTTGCCAGGTGTGTGTAATGTGGGTTGCCAGGTGTGTGTAATGTGGGTTGCCAGGTGTGTGTAATGTGGGTTGCCAGGTGTGTGTAATGTGGGTTGCCAGGACCGGTGGTTAGTAGAGAGGGGGAAGGGAGTGACAGAGTACGGATGACGTCTTTTTTTCCCCCTGTCCCTATTCCTGCCCATTTGATAATGGGCCATTCTAAATCGAAACTAATTTGACATATTAATAAAGACAAGATTAAATTGAGAGTAGTCTGATGGGTGAAAATATGATAATTTGATGAGCGAACAGCGTGTGCAGCCTGAGGCAAGGAACAGAGCACAAGCTTCTTTTTTTTGCGACTTTCTCAAATCTTCAATAGCCTATAGTCGCATCATGCAGCCCATCTATGTTATGATTTCCTAAGACATCCTAAGGTTTGTATCATTCACAACTAAAGTCGCCATATAACTCTAAATCTCGCGTATAGGACCTGTTTCAAATGATGACTTTTACGCTCAACATAGCCACTTCATATGCGTACTCGCTCTGGAATGTAAAAAAAAATATCCTTTCTATTTTATTCAGCATAGGCCAACTCATATTCTGTTCTTCTGAAATACATTTTCTTTATATAATAATGTTTCTTTAGACCTGCCTAAAATAAATAATGGATTTATTGTGATGGTGTATATTAAATTGATTTATTTGACTTTTTTAAATGTAGATGTTCCAAAGGCGAAGCATCAGAGGCTTGTATACGTGGAGGCCTGGAGATGCTAAAAGTGTTTATGTTAATTAACGGCCAATTACCGTGAGACCGGCAGTCATTTGCATTACAATAACCGGCTGACAAAATGTAATGACCACCAAAGCCCTATCCTAGAGAGCTGTGTGAGTCTGTCTGTCTTGCTGCATCAATGACAGACAGAGCACAGAAAACAAATGTTAAATAGATTGTTTCATCCATGGCCCCATGTGGAATGTTTGGTTGAATTAACTGTAAGATGATTTTGTGCCGTGTCACTTTATGTACCTGTATCCCTAAACACCCCCCCTCCCCCTCACTGTATCTTGGCTCCGCTGTTGACCATGCATTATGCACATTTGTAACCTCAAACCTTTAGCATTCATTCGCAAGGAATATCTACAAGGAATGTCCCATTGCTAAGGCATAACAGTTCCTCCCGTATCCTATCCATCTGCTTTTCGATGTGCAGTAATACTGCAGTAGGTGTTAAAAGGTGTGGTTGAGGTCAGCCCAGCTATAGTAATACACAACCAAAACATACATTATCAGTCAAAAGTTTGGACACACCTACTCATTCAAGGGTTTTTCTTTATTTTTACTATTTTTTTTACATTGTAGAATAATAGTGGAGACATCAAAACTATGAAATAACACATATGGAATCATGTAGTAACCAAAAAAGTGTTAAACAAATCAAAATATATTTTACATTTGAGATTCTTCAAATAGCCACCCTTTGCCAAAGACTCCAGCCACCTGAGACATGGACTGTTCTCCATGCTCCCGTCCGGCAGGCGGTACCAGCTCAGACCAACACAACAGCTTCTATCCCCCTGGCCACAAGACTGTTAAATGGCTAACAACTACTGCTCTCTCTCTCTCCCACAGACTATCCACACTGACTCTATGCCCATCCACAGGTCTCTACCTACTCAGACACACACACCTCTACTGTCACTCTTGCTCACATACACACACTCACATACACACACTCACACTAACTCACACACTCATTACTGACGCCACATACATCCCCTTACACCTACACTGCTGCTAAAATGATTATTGATTTGATTTATTACTGCCATTATGCTGCTATTAATTGATTATTGATTGCCATTATCATTAGTATATATCGATTTATCCTGCTACTGGTCAATACTACTCCTGTTTACATGTATGTATTATCATTAGTATATTACCAAAAGTATTTATATATTCCTGCTACCAGTCACTTTTCAGCCCTGTTTACATGTACAGTTGAAGTCGGAGATTTACATACACTGAGGTTGGAGTCAATAAAACTCGTTTTTCAACCACTCCACAAATGTCTTGTTAACAAACTATAGTTTTGGCAAGTCGGACAAGTTAGGACATCTACTTTGTGCATGACATAAGTAATTTTTCCAACAATTGTTTACAGACAGATTATTTCATTTATAATTCACTGTATCACAATTCCAGTGGGTCAGAAGTTTACATACACTAAGTTGACTGTGCCTTTAAACAGCTTGGAAAATTCCAGAAAATTATGTCATGGCTTTAGAAGATTCTGATAGGCTAATTGACATAATTTGAGTCAATTGGAGGTGTACCTGTGGATGTATTTCAGGGCCTACCTTCAAACTCAGTGCCTCTTTACTTGACATCATGGGAAAATCAAAAGAAATCAGCCAAGACCTCAGAAAGAAAATGGTAGACCTCCACAAGTCTGGTTCATCCTTGGGAGCAATTTCCAAATGCCTGAAGGTACCACGTTCATCTGTACAAACAATAGTACGCAAGTATAAACACCATGGGACCACGCAGCCGTCATACCGCTCAGGAAGGAGACGCGTTCTGTCTCCTAGAGATGAACGTACTTTGGTGCGAAAAGTGCAAATCAATCCCAGAACAACAGCAAAGGATCTTGTGAAGATGCTGGAGGAAACAGGTACACAAGTATCTATATCCACAGTAAAACAAGTCTTATATCGACATAACCTGAAAGGCCGCTCAGCAAGGAAGAAGCAACTGCTCCAAAACCGGCATTAAAAGCCAGACTACGGTTTGCAACTGCACATGGGGACAAAGATCGTACTTTTTGGAGAACTGTCCTCTGGTCTGATTAAACAAAAATAGAACTGTTTGGCCATAATGACCATCGTTATGTTTGGAGGAAAAAGGGGGATGCTTGCAAGCCGAAGAACACCATCCCAAATCGTGAAGCATGGAGGTGGCAGCATCATGCTGTGGGGGTTCTTTGCTGCAGGAGGGACTGGTGCACTTCACAAAATAGATGGCATCATGAGGAAGGAAAATTATGTGGATATATTGAAGCAACATCTCAAGACATCAGTCAGGAAGTTCAAGCTTGGTCGCAAATGGGTCTTCCAAATGTACAATGACCCCAAGCATACTTCCAAAGTTGTGGCAAAATGGCTTAAGGACAACAAAGTCAAGGTATTGGAGTGGCCATCACAAAGCCCTGACCTCAATCCTATAGAAAATGTGTGGGCAGAACTGAAAAAGCGTGTGTGAGCAAGGAGGCTGTCACCAACGTTGAGAGACGGGTCAGACCAAGGTGCAGCGTGAAAAGCATACATGTTTATTAAACTCAATAAACATAAACAAAACAAGAAACAACATAGCGTGAAGTCCTCAGGCTATACACATACACATACACATACACATACACATACACATACACATACACATACACATACACATACACATACACGCCTAACACGGAACACAAACAAGATCCCACAACCCAGGCAGGAAAACTGGCTACCTAAGTATGATCCCCAATCAGAGACAACGAGCGACAGCTGCCTCTGATTGGGAATCACACCCGGCCAAACAAAGAAATACGAATACTAGAATCCTAAACATAGAGTTTCACACCCTGACCAAACTACCTAGAGAATAACAGTCTCTCCATGTCAGGGCGTGACAGAGGCCTACAAACCTGACTCAGTTACACCAGCTCTGTCAGGAGGAATGGGACAAAATGCACCCAACATTGGGGGAAGCTTGTGGAAGGCTACCCGAAACGTTTGACCCAAGTTTAACAATTTAAATGCAATGCTACCAAATACTAATTGAGTTTATGTAAACTTCTGACCCACTGGGAATGTGATGAAAGAAATAAAAGCTGAAATAAATAATTATCTCTACGATTATTCTGACATTTCACATTCTTAAAATACAGTGGTGATCCTAACTGACATAAAACAGGGAATTTGTACTAGGATTAAATGTCAGGAATTATGAAAAACTGAGTTTAAATGTATTTGGCTAAGGTGTATGTAAACTTCCGACTTCAACTGTATATCCTACTACCAGTCACTTTTTATGTATAACCCACCTCAACCACTCCAGTACCCCTGCACATTGAATAAGATACTGACACTGACCTGTATATAAAACCACTCCAGTACCCCTGCACATTGAATAAGGTACTGACACTGACCTGTATATAAAACCACTCCAGTACCCCTGCACATTGAATAAGGTACTGATACTGACCTGTATATGCAACCACTCCAGTACCCCTGTACATTGAATAAGATACGGACACTGACCTGTATATAAAACCACTCCAGTACCCCTGTACATTGAATAAGGTACTGACACTGACCTGTATATGCAACCACTCCAGTACCCCTGTACATTGAATAAGGTACTGACACTGGTATACATGTACAGTGAGGGAAAAAAGTATTTGATCCCCTGCTGATTTTGTACGTTTGCCCACTGACAAAGAAACGATCAGTCTATAATTTTAATGGTAGGTTTATTTGAACAGTGAGAGACAGAATAACAACAAAAAAATCCAGAAAAACGCATGTCAAAATGTTATAAATTGATTTGCATTTTAATGAGGGAAATAAGTATTTGACCCCTCTGCAAAACATGACTTAGTACTTGGTGGCAAAACCCTTTTTGGCAATCACAGAGGTCAGACGTTTCTTGTAGTTGGCCACCAGTTTTGCACACATCTCAGGAGGGATTTTGTCCCACTCCTCTTTGCAGATCTTCTCCAAGTCATTAAGGTTTCGAGGCTGACGTTTGGAAACTTGAACCTTCAGCTCCCTCCACAGATTTTCTATGGGATTAAGGTCTGGAGACTGGCTAGGCCACTCCAGGACCTTAATGTGCTTCTTCTTGAGCCACTCCTTTGTTGCCTTGGCCGTGTGTTTTGGGTCATTGTCATGCTGGAATACCCATCCATGACCCATTTTCAATGCCCTGGATGAGGGAAGGAGGTTCTCACCCAAGATTTGACGGTACATGGCCCGTCCATCGTCCCTTTGATGCGGTGAAGTTGTCCTGTCCCCTTAGCAGAAAAACACCCCCAAAGCATCATGTTTCCAGCTCCATGTTTGACGGTGGGGATGGTGTTCTTGGAGTCATAGGCAGCATTCCTCCTCCTCCAAACACGGCGAGTTGAGTTGATGCCAAAGAGCTCCATTTTGGTCTCATCTGACTACAACACTTTCACCCAGTTCTCCTCTGAATCATTCAGATGTTCATTGGCAAACTTCAGACGGGCATGTATATGTGCTTTCTTGAGCAGGGGGACCTTGCGGGCGCTGCAGGATTTCAGTCCTTCACGGCGTAGTGTGTTACCAATTGTTTTCTTGGTGACTATTTTCCCAGCTGCCTTGAGATCATTGACAAGATCCTCCCGTGTAGTTCTGGGCTGATTCCTCACCGGTCTCATGATCATTGCAACTCCACGAGGTGAGATCTTGCATGGAGCCCCAGGCCAAGGGAGATTGACAGTTATTTTGTGTTTCTTCCATTTGCGAATAATCACCCCAACTGTTGTCACCTTCTCACCAAGCTGCTTGGCGATGGTCTTGTAGCCCATTCCAGCCTTGTGTAGGTCTACAATCTTGTCCCTGACATGCTTGGAGAGCTCTTTGGTCTTGGCCATAGTGGAGAGTTTGGAATCTGATTGATTGATTGTTTCTGTGGACAGGTGTCTTTTATACAGGTAACAATTGGAGATTAGGAGCACTCCCTTTAAGAGTGTACTCCTAATCTCAGCTTGTTACTTGTATAAAAGACATCTGGGAGCCAGAAATCTTTCTGATTGAGAGGGGGTCAAATACTTATTTCCCTCATTAAAATGCAAATCAATTTATAACATTTTTGACATGCTTTTTTCTGGATTGTTGTTGTTGTTATTCTGTCTCTCACTGTTCAAATAAACCTACCATTAAAATTATAGACTGATCATTTCTTTGTCAGTGGGCAAACGTACAAAATCAGCAGGGGATCAAATACTTTTTTCCCTCACTGTACACTTGCATTCTCATGTTTCTTCAGCGTACATCGTGTTTATATGATACTTTCTATTATTATCTCTATTATTATTATTATTGTTGTTATTATTATTGTCACTATGATTATTATTATTACAATTATTATTATTATTATTAATATGACTATGATTATTATTATATATTAATAATAATATTGATATTATCATTACGATTATTGTTATTATTATCTATATTACTATTATTATTATTGTTATTGTTATTATTATCTATATTACTGTTATTATTATTGTTATTGTTATTATTATCTATATTACTGTTATTGTTATTATTACTATTATTCATAATAATATTATTATTACTATATTATTACTATTATTATTATTACTATTATGAATAATAATAATAATATTATTACTATTATTATCACTATTATTATCTTTATAATTATTATAATTATTATAATTATTATTATCACTGTATTGTTGGGAAAGAGCTCTCAAGTAAGAATTTGACTGTACTGTTTTACACCTGTTGCATCCTGTGCACGTGGCGAATAAACTTGGAAACTTAAAACTAGTCTTTGTGTCACTTAGGGCAGATAATTGTGTCGAGCAGCAAGCACTTCCTCTCCTCAGTCTCTCTCCCTGAGCAAAGCCCACTCAACATCCATTTCATATTTCAGCCAAACTACAGTAGCACATCAACTTCACCATGCCTGCCTCCCAAATGCCACCCTATTCACTGTACTGTATAGTGTAGGATGTAACAAAACCATTAACCACTGTAGGTCTGTAGGATGGGAGTTAGAGTGGTAGGATGGGAGTTAGAGTGGTAGGATGGGAGTTAGAGTGGTAGGATGGGAGTTAGAGTGGTAGGATGTGAGTTAGAGTGGTAGGATGGGAGTTAGAGTGGTAGGATGGGAGTTAGAGTGGTAGGATGGGAGTTAGAGTGGTAGGATGGGAGTTAGAGTGGTAGGATGGGAGTTAGAGTGGTAGGATGGGAGTTAGAGTGGTAGGATGGGAGTTAGAGTGGTAGGATGGGAGTTAGAGTGGTAGGATGGGAGTTAGAGTGGTAGGATGGGAATTAGAGTGGCAGGATCTAACATGAACAAAACCCACTAACAACTGTAGGACTGTAGGATGGAAGTTAGAGTGGTAACATGGGAATTAGTGGTAGGATGGGAGTTAGTGGTAGGATGGAAGTTAGAGTGGTAACATGGGAATTAGAGTGGTAGGATGGGAGTTAGTGGTAGGATGGAAGTTAGAGTGGTAACATGGGAATTAGAGTGGTAGGATGGGAGTTAGTGGTAGGATGGGAGTTAGAGTGGTAACATGGGAATTAGTGGTAGGATGGGAGTTAGTGGTAGGATGGAAGTTAGAGTGGTAACATGGGAATTAGTGGTAGGATGGGAGTTAGTGGTAGGATGGAAGTTAGAGTGGTAACATGGGAATTAGTGGTAGGATGGCAGAAGGTGATGAGGAATGTGAAACCCCTGGTGATGTGATTGGATGAACGTTATCGGGAATCATACCTCGCTGAATCATACCTTCTGTCGTATAACAGAATAGAGAGGATAGCATGTCTCACTGTATAGTATATTGGTCCTTTGTACTTTCATGTGTGTTTGTAATGCAACAGGAGAATGTTCATATTGTCATTATTTTGGTCAGAACATATTGTCATTATGTGTGGGTGGGTGGATGTTTGTATGTGGGCCTCCCTCCCTCCCTCCATCCCTCCCTCCCTCCCTCCTTCCCTCGCTCTCTCCCTACCTCTCTCTCTCTCTCCCTACCTACCCCTCTCTCTCTCTCTCTCTCTCTCTCTCCCTCCCTCCCTCCCTACCTCTCTCTCTCTCTCTCTCTCCCTACCTCTCTCTCTCTCTCTCTCCCTCTCTCTCTCTCTCTCTCTCTCTCTCTCTCTCCCCCCCCCTCTCTCTCTCTCTCTCTCTCTCTCTCTCTCTCTCTCTCTCTCTCTCTCTCTCTCTCTCTCTCTCTCTCTCTCTCTCTCTCTCTCTCTCTCTCTCTCTCTCTCTCTCTCTCTCTCTCTCTCTCTCTCTCTCTCTCCCCTCTCTCTCTCTCTCTCTCTCTCTCTCTCTCTCTCTCTCTCTCTCTCTCTCTCTCTCTCTCTCTCTCTCTCTCTCTCTCTCTCCCTCCCTCTACCTCCGTCTATCTCTGTGTCTCTACCTGTCAGTGTGACTTGGTGCATGGCCATTAAGAGCTGTCCATGCTGTGCTGCTGCCATTTACCAACATGGCAGAACACTGTCACCCCGTCACTGTGACTGACAGCAGAGCGGGGGTGTTGTGCTGAATCCACCCAGCGGAGTGAGGACCACCTGTCAGATGGACACAGGCAGGGAAGTCGCAGCAGTATATTTAGACTGAAATTGAATGATAGAAACTGGAGGGGCGCTGGACACCACTCCTCTGTCTCTCACTTTTTCTCTCTTTCGCTCTTTCAATCTGTTTCTGTCTCTCTCTCTCTCTCTCTCTCTCTCTCTCTCTCTCTCTCTCTCTCTCTCTCTCTCTCTCTCTCTCACCATCTCTCCTCAATAACCCTGTGGTCAGACCAGAGGCCCTACCCCCACCTCAGCTTAGATATGGTTAAATAATCTCCCTCTGTCTCTCTCTCTCTCTCTCTCTCTCTCTCTCTCTCTCTCTCTCTCTCTCTCTCTCTACATCATCACTGATACCCATCCATTACCTACAGTACATGCCATATTATTTCATGTGATGTCACTACTTTGTGAGGTGTTTCCTGTGGTTACCGTGGGTCCCCATGCTGTGCTGCTGTATCAAACCGTCGTAGGGCTGTGGCTACCGTGGTTACTGGAGCAGCAAATTGGAAATGGAAGTTGTGGCAGATTTATGGCTTCACCTTTAAATAAGTGGCTTCACCTTGAAAAGGTGGCTTCCCCTTTAAATAAGTGGCTTCACCTAGGGTTGTGGCAGTCATTACATTTTGTCAGCCGGTCAATGCCATTCAAATGACTGCCTGGTCTCATGGTAATTTACCGTTAATTAACATAAACACGTTTAGTATTTCCAGGTCTCCACGTATACAGGCTGCTGAGTCTAATAAATCCATTTAATATACACCATCACAATAAATCCATTATTTTAGGCAGGTCTAAAGAAACATTATGATTGGCTATGCGCCATGCCAATGGCAGCCTAGGATGTAGACTAGTTCATTTAGCAGACAAGATATGCTTATAAATCTGTGCCATTATTAGTATATTATATGATTTTATAGTGAGAAGAATATAATTGAACTTAGCTGAATAAAATAGAAAGGATATTTTTTTTCTATTCCAGAGAGAGTACGCATATGAAGTGGCTATGTTGAGCGTAAAAGTCATCACTTGAAACAGGTCCTATACGCGAGATTTAGAGTTATATGGCGACTTTAGTTGTGAATGATACAAACCTTAGGATGTCTTAGAAAATCATAACATAGATGGGCTGCATGATGCGACCATAGGCTATTGAAGATTTGAGAAAGTCGACAAATCGTCTCAAGTCGTTTGTGTGTGATGTATTGTGGCAACAGCAGTAAGTGTGTAATCATCAAAAACAGCGCAGAGATAAACGTACTGTAACAGTTCTTTGTCCAAAGGCTGACGAAATGATCAAAGGCTGAATGCTGGTAAACACACTCTCTCTCCATTGTCCTATATAGTCTCAGGGTACCAACACACTCTCTCTCCATTGTCCTATATAGTCTCAGGGTACCAACACACTCTCTCTCCATTGTCCTATATAGTCTCAGGGTACCAACACACTCTCTCTCCATTGTCCTATATAGTCTCAGGGTACCAACACACTCTCTCTCCATTGTCCTATATAGTCTCAGGGTACCAACAATGTCACTGTGTTGTCATGCTGCTTGTCATTCTCATTCCTGTCACCATGGTGACGTTTGGTGTTGGCACCGACACACGGAGACAGGTCCCAGTCATGTACTAGATGAAACTAGCCAGCTGCTACTGTACAGTACATCAGAGTCACCATGGGACGCTCAAAGTCAATGGCCACGTCCCAAATGGCTGCACTCAAATGGCTAACACTCTCTCTCTCACTCCTCTCTCTTCCCTGCCAATTTCTGTCAGCAGCTTCCATTGATTGCTCCTCTTCGATTTTTTCACCTGGTTTTTCAGCCCGTCGACTGGTGGCTGGCCAGCCTGATGGTCACTGACTGGTGGCTGGCCAGCCTGACGGTCACTGACTGGTTGCTGGCCAGCCTGATGGTCACTGACTGGTAGCTGGCCAGCCTGACGGTCACTGACTGGTGGCTGGCCAGCCTGATGGTCACTGACTGGTGGCTGGCCAGCCTGATGGTCACTGACTGGTGGCTGGCCAGCCTGACGGTCACTGACTGGTGGCTGGCCAGCCTGACGGTCACTGACTGGTGGCTGGCCAGCCTGATGGTCACTGACTGGTGGCTGGTCAGCCTGACGGTCCCAAATGGCAACCTATTCCCCATGTAGTGCACTACTTTTGACCAGGGCCCATAGGACTCTGGTGAAAAGGAGTGCACTATAGACCAGTCAGTGACCATCAGGCTGGCCAGCCACCAGTCAATGACCGGAGAATCAGTTGACGCTGTTGTGACAAATGTGGGTCCCACCTCTGCATCAAGCAACTGCTGTGAAATTCCAAAAAGTCATTTGTGGGAATGTAATTTCTAATGACATCAGAGAGCTGTGAATGAGTTCTGCTCCGGTCTACCCTGTAACTATAACGACATCATTACCCAGACTGAGAAGAAGAGAGGGAGAGAGAGAGGGACTGAGAATGAGAGAGGGAGAGACAAAGAGAGAGAGGGAGAGAGAGAGAGACTGAGAAGGAGAGAGAGAGAGAGACAGAGAGAGAGAGAGAGAGAGAGAGAAGGAGAGAGGGAGAGAGTCAGAGAGAGAGACTGAGAAGGAGAGAGAGCGACAGAGAGAGAGAAGGAGAGAGGGAGAGAGACAGAGAGAGAGATTGAGAAGGAGAGAGAGAGAGAGAGGGAGAGAGAGAGAGAGAGGGAGAAAGACAGAGAGAGAGACTGAGAAGGAGAGAGAGAGACAGAGAGAGAGACTGAGAAGGAGAGAGTGAGAGAGGGACTGAGAAGGAGAGAGCGAGAGAGACAGAGAGAGAGACAGAAGGAGAGAGAGAGAGAGATAGAGACAAAGAGAGAGACTGAGAAGGAGAGAGAGATTGAAACTGACTGAGATGGAGAGAGGGGAGGTCAGTGAAAACCAAGCATGGCTTATGGAAATGAACACCGCTGTGTGAAAATGACATTTTATTGTGGCTTTATTCAACTTTATGGCAGCTGGGGGTGAGGCGATGAGGCTCTGTGCTCGCATGGATGATGTCATTAAAGGAGGTGGATGATGTCATTACTGGAGGTGGATGATGTCCAACCAATATGGTTGAGAAGGAGTCTAGGAAGGAAATAGGATGCGAGGAATCAAGGAAAGATTATTTGAGACAGAGCATTGTTCCTTGTTCCTGTTAAGTCAGTCAGCTGGTTGTGTTCTACACCTACACTGTAGAACAGATGGACAAGCCATGTTAGCTCTGTTAGCTGTGTTAGCTCTGTTAGCTCTGTTAGCTCTGTTAGCTTTGTTAACTCTGTTAGCTCTGTTAGCTCTGTTAACTCTGTTAGCTCTGTTAGCTCTGTTAGCTTTGTTAACTCTGTTAGCTTTGTTAACTCTGTTAGCTCTGTTAGCTCTGTTAGCTCTGTTAGCTTTGTTAACACTGTTAGCTCTGTTAGCGCTGTTAACTCTGTTAGCTCTGTTAGCTCTGTTAGCTCTGTTAACTCTGTTAGCTCTGTTAGCTCTGTTAACACTGTTAACTATGTTAGCTCTGTTAGCTCTGTTAGCTTTGTTAACTCTGTTAGCTCTGTTAGCTTTGTTAACTCTGTTAGCCCTGTTAGCTCTGTTAGCTCTGTTAGCTCTGTTAGCTCTGTGAACTCTGTTAGTCTGTTCGCTCTGTTAGCTCTGTTAGCTCTGTTAACTTTGTTAGCTCTGTTAGCTCTGTTAACTCTGTTAGCTCTGTTAGCTCTGTTAGCTCTGTTAGGGCCAAATACTTTACATTGAATATATGTGGTGACTTTGTCACAGGAGCAAAAGGTCTGCTGGTGCTTTAGTAAACAAACCAGCTTTAACTAGGTTAAATCAGTTTGGCATTCAGAGATTCAGGACCACTGAAGCGGACAGCGAATCAGAACTCAATGTTCAGCACTGCATGGCAGTGGACAGCAACTGTCTAAAGCAATAGAGAACTATAACCATACATACGTACTGTAATGGACTGTATAATGTGTGATGATGTACTGTATATGGGAACTGGATACCATGATGGAACAACATCACACACACACACACACACACACACACACACACACACATACACACACACACACACACACACACACACACATACACACACACACACACACACACACACACACACACACACACACACAGTACTTCCTCTTCATCATATTTACTTGCCCTGTTTGTGTTCTACCATCATTGTGCCTCTTTTAAGTAACAATCAAGTCAAACGCTCTTGATTTGTGGTGGGGGAGAAATAAACAAGCAAATAAATAAATAACCTGCAAGTGGATTCTATTATTATTATCTCTGAGTCATTCCAGCCTTTGTGAACACCTGAAGCATTTTTTTTTATTTGCCTGATTAGCTTTTATCGTGAATGGTAATCCTAACTTCTGATAATATGGCCATCCCTCCCATCTCCTCTTCATCCTCCTCCTCTTCATCCTCCTCCTCTTCCCTAAACAGAAGTGGATAGATTTGACTATCAGGCGGTTGGTTTTTGACACTTGCAGCATGGCAACTGAATAAACAGTAGGGATAAGGCATGAAATATATATTCACCCGATCGCCTGTCTCCAGCAGGCCCTCAAAGGGTTAGTAATTCTAGCATCGTCTCCAGCTAGCTGTCGTTACACTGTGAGAGTTTTATGGTGCTGGCGGGGTACATATTGACACCAAACACACACACACACACACACAACACACACACACACAACACACACACACACACACACACACACAACACACAACACACACACACACACACACACACACACACACACACACACACACACACACACACACACACACACACACACACACACACACACACACACACACACACACACACACACTCACACACACACACACACACACATACACACACCACACACACACACACACACACACACACACACACACATACACACACACCACATACACACATCACACACACACACACACACACACACACACACACACACACACACACACACACACACACACAGAGTTAGGTAGTTGCCTCTACTGTGAGAATGTTACGATACTGGCAGGGTTTTCTCATTTTCACTGTGTGAAATATAATATTTGGCCAGTGAAGTGGATCGCTTTGGGCTAGAGCTGGTCACATAAGAACTGTGTCTGCCCACGTGTCTGTCTGCGTCTGTGTGTGAGTACATACTCTGCCTCCCCAGCTTCATCAGTATTCAGTCAGTGTGTAGAGTCAGTGGTCCAGCCTCCACCACCCCATGGTTTCTGGAGGAGGAACGGAGAGCCACACCTGATATGAGAACCAGAGAGACGTTCAGTCTGCCACCCCATGGTTTCTGGAGGAGGAACGGAGAGCCACACCTGATATGAGAACCAGAGAGACGTTCAGTCTGCCACCCCATGGTTTCTGGAGGAGGAACGGAGAGCCACACCTGATATGAGAACCAGAGAGACGTTCAGTCTGCCACCCCATGGTTTCTGGAGGAGGAACGGAGAGCCACACCTGATATGAGAACCAGAGAGACGTTCAGTCTGCTACCCAGGCCTGTGGTGATAATGACGGTCTTTCATGGTTGGATGAGAAAAAAAAAGCCGCTTCAGGGGCTCCCATGACATGACCACTATTTTCTCTAAGCTGTTTGTGTGTAAACATCGGTATAATTGATCTGTGACTGTCTAGATATGAAATATAGTAATTATATTTCAAGGTTTAAACTAATGTCTGCATGCCGCAAGACTGCATTAACCTGCTAAGCTAAAGCCTAGATGCTAATGGAGTAAACACAAGTCTTCAGATCTTACTATAGATCACCTCTCGGGAGTGGGTTCAACAAACCACTTTCAACCAGTTCCGTGTACCTCACCACACTTAGTCCTAGATGCTGATGGCCAAATTATGCTGACAGTCTACCAAGAGAGTAAAGGGCACAGCGCTCTCAGCTCGCTCAGACTGCAGTCTATTGATTAACTAGAGGAGGCACACGTTTCATCTCTGTCACCCCCATGAGGGATCCAAATGAAGAGGGGAGGAGAGAGAGAGAGCGAGAGAGAGAGAGAGAGAAAGAGAGAGAGAGGAACAGAAAAAGATAGGTTAGAGAGAGAGAAAGGAAAAGAGAGCGGGAGAGAGGGAAAGGGAGAGTGAAAGGGAGAGAACAGAGGAAGAGAGAGTTCGGGGGGGGGGCAGAGAGAATGTTAGACAGAGAGAGATGAAAGAGAACAGAGGGAGAGAGAGAGTGAGAGGTAGGGGGCAGGGAGATAGAGAGAAACAGTAAAAGCTGCCACACATCTCACAGAATGTGTATCTATCATCTTCTGTAGACACACAAGGACTCTGTCAGGTTCAGAGGCGCTCAGTAGTCTCGGGTTAGGTTCAGAGGTGCTCAGTAGTCTCAGACAGAAAACACTATTGGTGTGTCTGAGAGAGAGAGAGAGAGAGAGAGAGAGAGAGAGAGAGAGAGAGAGAGAGAGAGAGAGAGAGAGAGAGAGAGAGAGAGAGAGAGAGAGAGAGAGAGAGAGAGAGAGAGAGAGAGAGAGAGAGAGAGAGAGAGAGAGAGAGAGAGAGAGAGAGAGAAAGCGAGAGAGAGAGAGAAAGCGAGAGAGAGAGAGAGAGAGAGAGAGAGAGAGAGAGAGAGAGAGAGAGAGAGAGCGAGAGAGAGAGAGAGAGAGAGAGAGAGAGAGAGAGAGAGAGAGAGAGAGAGAGAGAGAGAGAGAGAGAGAGAGAGAGAGAGAGAGAGAGAGAGATCAACTGAAGGAGGAGGCACATGTTTAATCATCACATTAGTCAACACAATGAGGGATCCAAATTAAGGGGGAAGAGAGAGGGAGAAAGAAAGAAAGGATTGAAGAAAGAAAGAAAGAAAGAAAGAAAGAAAGAAAGAAAGAAAGAAAGAAAGAAAGAAAGAAAGAAAGAAAGAAAGAGAGCGACAGAGAGAAAACAAAATAAAAAAAACAGACAGAGAGGGAGAGGGAGATCAACTGAAGAAAGAACACATGTAATCTCTGTTACCTGGAGAAGGGGTCCAAATGCGGACCTGAAGGAAACCACAGAGATTCTGGAGTCCAACACAACCTTTCCCCTGACAGAGATACATGTATAGAGCTTCTAGAAAACACCCAATTAGTCTAAAAGAGTCAAGCTCTAAAGGCACCTCACCACTCATTGTTCATATCTTTGTCCCGTAACTAAGCAGCTAAATTGCGTGATGTACGATACAATTTAGCTGGCTAACTCAACGTGCTTCATAATCATAATTATGCAGAGAGAAGGAGACAGTCATGGAGGATTTATACATGTTATGGCTTCAGAACTGTAGCAATAAATATGAGGTTGTGTGCTGTGCTGGCCTCTATCTCCAGTGTAAATGCTGTCTGTTCTTCATACGCAGCGACAGAGAGGCAGTCACATGGGATATTTTTGTGAATAAAAAATTGCATGCTAGCCATAAGGATTATGTGCTGGGTGGGCCTCTGGTTACATGATCCTACACAGATGCAGTCATCATCGTTGCTACTCGGGGTGGCAGGAGTGCGTGTGTGTGTGTGTGTGTGTGTGCGTGTGTGTGTGTGTGCGTGTGTGTGTGCATGCTCGGGGGGGCAGGAGTGTTTTTGCTAACCAACTGATATCCATCTTTAATCAAGAGAGCTAGGAGGCAAATTTACATGAAGCATTATCAAAGACATTTACGTGCTACACATGAAGCCCTATCAGAGACATTTACATGCTACACATGAAGCCCTATCAGAGACATTTACGTGCTACACATGAAGCCCTATCAGAGACATGCCCTGGAGGAGCGGTGGGGCCTGAGGGAGAAGACAAGGAAGATAGTTCAATATCATCACGGGCCACAGGAGAGAGACCTATATTTGGTCTGGGGATGGAGGGTGGATGGAGGGATGGAGGGAAAAGGGGTGTTTAAACAGCTCTATAAATGCCAATCAATGTGGAATAACCAGGTCCCCCCTAGCTAACAGTCTTCTGCAGGCCAGGCAGGCTGCGTTTGATCATATCCCCTCACACCAACCTACCAACAGGAGCGTTTGATCATGTCACCTCGGACCAACAGACCAACAGGAGCGTTTGATCATATCTCCTGGGACCAACCGACCAACAGGAGCATTTGATCAGGTCACTTCGGACCAACATACCAACAGGAACGTTTGATCATATCTCCTCACACCAACAGGAGCGTTTAATCATATCTCCTCACACCAACAGGAGTGTTTGATCATATCTCCTCGGACCAACCGACCAACACGCGCGTTTGATCATTTCTCCTCACACCAACAGGAGCGTTTAATCATATCTCCTCACACCAACAGGAGCGTTTGATCATATCTCCTCAGACCAACCGACCAACAGGAGCGTTTGATCATTTCTCCTCACACCAACCGACCAACAGGAGCGTTTGGTCATATCTCCTCGGCCCAACTAACCAACAGGACCCCACACACATGATGATCACTGTCTCCTGTAGAGAGAGAGAGAGAGGCTGTAGAGAGAGAGAGAGAGGCTGTACAGTGAGAGAGGCTGTAGAGAGAGAGAGGCTGTAGAGAGAGAGAGAGGCTGTAGAAAGAGAGGCGGTAGAGAGAGGCTGTAGTAGTCTGTTGGAGTTTTTAGTCTTCAGCTATGAAGACTTTGGGAAAGAATTGCATCACACCAAACAGAACAGAACAGAACAGAGAAGCCTGTAGTAGTCTGTACTCCTATGTAGCCTATTTCCCCAGCCTAGCATCACGTTATACAGATCCCTCTATTTCCCCAGCCTAGCATCACGTTCTACAGATCCCTCTATTTCCCCAGCCTAGCATCACGTTTCACAGATCCCTCTATTTCCCCAGCCTAGCACCACGTTTTACAGATCCCTCTATTTCCCCAGCCTAGCATCACGTTCTACAGATCCCTCTATTTCCCCAGCCTAGCATCACGTTCTACAGATCCCTCTATTTCCCCAGCCTAGCATCACGTTCTACAGGTCCCTCTATTTCCCCAGCATAGCATCACGTTTCACAGATCCCTCTATTTCCCCAGCCTAGCATCACGTTCTACAGATCCCTCTATTTCCCCAGCCTAGCATCACGTTCTACAGATCCCTCTATTTCCCCAGCCTAGCATCACGTTCTACAGATCCCTCTATTTCCCCAGCCTAGCATCACGTTTCACAGATCCCTCTATTTCCCCAGCCTAGCATCACGTTTCACAGATCCCTCTATTTCCCCAGCCTAGCATCACGTTCTACAGATCCCTCTATTTCCCCAGCCTAGCATCACATTTTACAGATCCCTCTATTTCCCCAGCCTAGCATCACATTCTACAGATCCCTCTATTTCCCCAGCCTAGCATCACATTTTACAGATCCCTCTATTTCCCCAGCCTAGCATCACGTTCTACAGATCCCTCTATTTCCCCAGCCTAGCATCACGTTTTACAGATCCCTCTATTTCCCCAGCCTAGCATCACGTTTCACAGATCCCTCTATTTCCCCAGCCTAGCATCACGTTCTACAGATCCCTCTATTTCCCCAGCCTAGCATCACGTTCTACAGATCCCTCTATTTCCCCAGCCTAGCATCACGTTCTACAGATCCCTCTATTTCCCCAGCCTAGCATCACGTTTCACAGATCCCTCTATTTCCCCAGCCTAGCATCATGTTCTACAGATCCCTCTATTTCCCCAGCCTAGCATCACGTTCTACAGATCCCTCTATTTCCCCAGCCTAGCATCACGTTCTACAGATCCCTCTATTTCCCCAGCCTAGCTTCACGTTTTACAGATCCCTCTATTTCCCCAGCCTAGCATCACGTTCTACAGATCCCTCTATTTCCCCAGCCTAGCATCACGTTCTACAGATCCCTCTATTTCCCCAGCCTAGCATCACGTTCTACAGATCCCTCTATTTCCCCAGCCTAGCATCACGTTTTACAGATCCCTCTAATAAGCAGGGGTCAAATTGGTTCCATAAATCATAAATACAGCACTTTTCCTCTGGTTTCACCGTCTGCTCTGCGCAGCCATGCCGTAATGAAACAAGGAGCTAAGATAGATTGTTATTACTGTACTGTTGTAACAGTATTGCTTCTGTCCTTCTCCTCACCCCAAACCTGGGCTTGAACCAGGGACCCTCTGAACACATCAACAACAGTTAAGCATCGTTACCTATCGCTCCACAAAAGCTGTGGCCCTCTCAGAGCAAGCACAACAACTACTTCAAGGTCTCCGAGCGAGTGACGTCTCCGTTTGAAACGCTACTAGCGCACACTGCCTAACTAGCTAGCCATTTCACACTGGTTACACTGTGCTGTGAGCTCCTATAGCCTAGCAGACCGGGCACCACCATCAGCGACCGGAGGAGAGAGAGACAAAAAATCAATTCTATAATTACTGGTAGAGGAGAGGATGAAAGGGTGACATTGAAGTGTTCCTCTGTGTTCCTCTGTTCCAGGTTATTCCTCTAGAGGGGACTGAGCGTTGCAAGGGGTAGAGGGTTAGGGGAGAATTAGGAAGCGAAGTTGACAACACACATGCACCTACACAGACTCACACACACTCAGCATTTCTCCGTACCAAGGGGTAAAGGGTTAAAGTCTGTGTGCCGGGGGGGGCTAGGGTCGGTCTTTCTTATCTAGTGTAATTATCCTGTCTTATCTGGTGTTCTGTGTGATCTTAGCAGTGGATGCTCCTCAGGGGAGGACCATCCTCCTCAGTGAATTTCATAAAAATAGTGAAACATTAAAAAAGTTATCCTTTTTAGATACAACTATACTAAATACACTATGTACACGAAAGTATGTGGACACACCTTAAAATTAGTGGATTTGGCTATTTCAGGTGTATAAAATCGAGCACACAGCCATGCAATCTCCATAGACAAACATTGGCAGTAGAATGGTCCGTACTGAAGAGCTCAGTGACTTTCAACGTGGCACCTTCATAGGATGCCACCATTCCAACAAGTCAGTTCGTCAAATTTCTTCCCTGCTAGAGCTGCCCCGGTCAACTGTAAGTGCTGTTATTGGGAAGTGGAAATGTCTAGGAGCAACAACGGCTCAGACGCAAAGTGGTAGGCCACACAAGCGAACAGAACGAAACTGCCGAGTGCTGAAGCTCGTAAAAATCGCCTGTCCTCGGCTGCAACACTCACTACCGAGTTCCAAACTGCTTCTGGAAGCAACGTCAGCACAAGAACTGTTCGTCGGGATCTTCATGAAATGGGTTTCCATGGCCAAGCAGCCACACACAAGCCTATGATCACCATGCACAATGCCAAGCGTCAGCTGGAGTGGTGTAAAGCTTGCCGCTATTGGACTCTGGAGCAGTGGAAATGCGTTCTCTGGAGTGATGAATCAAGCTTCACAATTTGGCAGTCTGACGGACAAATCTGGGTTTTGCGGATGCCAGGGGAACGCTACCTGCCCCAATGCATAGTGCCAACTGTAAAGTTTGGGGGAGGAGGAATAATGGTCTGGGGCTGTTTTTCATGGTTCGGGCTAGGCCCCTTAGTTCCAGTGAAGGGGAATCTTACTAGTACAGCATACAATTACATTCTAGACGATTCTGTGATTCCAACTTTGTGGCACCAGTTTGGGGAAGTTGCTTTCCTGTTTCAGCATGACAATGCCCCCGTGCACAAAGCGAGGTCCATATAAAAATGGTTTGTCGAGTTCGGTGTTGACGAACTTGACTGGCCTGCACAGAGCCCTGACCTCAACCCCATCCAACACCTTTGGGATGAATTGGAACGCCGACTGCGAGCCAGGCCTAATCGCCCAACATCAGTGCCCGACCTCACTAATGGTCTTGTGGCTGAATGGAAGCAAGTCCCCGCAGCAATGTTCCAACATATGCAGCTAGCTAGTTTAGCCTACTCAAACACCCGGCTCAAACAGAGAGGGATGCTATGTTAGGTACCTGGCTATGTCTATCCAACACTGGAACTCTTCCAAGTCTAGGTAAGATTTTGGTTTTATTAGCTTATTGCCACCGGGGCCTGCCGGTGTACCTGCTAAACTGCTTGCTGACTGCACAATGTACTGCATGATTGTAACGAGTTTACTAACGTGTTGGTTCTAGTAGCTATGTTAACTAGCTATGACGTTAGCTAATATGGTGACAACGATGTAGGCTGTGTGTAGCGGTTACAATATGAAGGTTTTGCTTGGAAAGGTTTTTTCGCCTGGTCACAGACAGCTGATGTGTAGTGCACTGAAGTCCACAAGCGAAGGGGAAAGGTGAGAGCAGGAGAGCGCATACACACACCTGTCTACACAAGGTCCCGAAGTTGACAGCACATGTCAGAGCAAAAACCAAGCCGTGAGGTCGAAGGAATTGTCCGCAGAGCTCCGAGACAGGACTGTGTCGAGGCACAGATCTGGGGAAGGGTACCAAAACATTTCTGCAGCATTGAAGGTCCCCAAGAACACAGCGGCCTCCATCATTCTTAAATGGAAGAAGTTTGGAACCACCAAGACTCTTCCTAGAGCTGGCCGCCCAGCCAAACTGACCAATCGGGGGAGAAGGGCCTTGGTCAGGGAGGTGACCAAGAACCCGATGGTCACTCTGACAGAGCTCCAGAGTTCCTCTGGGGCGATGGGAGAACCAACAAGAAGGACAACCATCCAGGCAGCAATAAGGCCTTTATGGTAGTGGCCAGACGGAAGCCACTCCTCAGTAAAAGGCACATGACAGCCCGCTTGGAGTTTGCCAAAAGGCACCTAAAGGACTCTCAGACCATGAGAAACAAGATTCTTTGGTCTGATGAAACCCAAATTGAACTATTTGGCCTCAATGCCAAGCGTCATGTCTGGAGGAAACCTGGCACCATCCCTACGGTGAAGCATGGTGGTGGCAGCATCATGCTGTGAGGATGGTTTTCAGCGACAGGGACTGGGAGCCTAATCAGGATCGAGGGAAAGATGAACGGAGCAAAGTACAGAGAGATCCTTGATGAAAACCTGCTCCAGAGCGCTCAGGCCCTCAGACTGGGGTGAAGGTTCACCTTCCAACAGAACAACGACCCTAAGCACACAGCCAAGACAACGCAGGAGTGGATTTGTGACAAGTCTCTGAATGTCCTTGAGTGGCCCAGCCAGAGCCCGGACTTGAACCCGATCGAACATCTCTGGAGAGACCTGAAAATAGCTGTGCAGCGACGCTCTCCATCCAACCTGACAGAGCTTGAGAGGATCTGCAGAGAAGAATGGGAGAAACTCCCCAAATACAGGTGTGCCAAGCTTGTAGTGT
This sequence comes from Coregonus clupeaformis, assembly GCF_020615455.1. Taxonomy (NCBI): domain Eukaryota; kingdom Metazoa; phylum Chordata; class Actinopteri; order Salmoniformes; family Salmonidae; genus Coregonus; species Coregonus clupeaformis. Next base: position 49,304,127 of record NC_059212.1, on the reverse strand, counting down.
CATACCCAAGAAGATTCGAGGCTGCAATCGCTGCCAAAGGTGCTTCAACAAAGTACTGAGTAAAGGGTCTGAATACTTATGGAAATGTGATATTTCACTTTTCTGTTTTTAATAAATGTTCCAAAATTTCTAAAAACCTGTTTTTGCTTTGTCATTATGGGGTATTGTGTGATGAGGGGAAAAAAACGATTTACTCAATTTTAGAATAAGGCTGTAACGTAACATAATGTGGAAAAGTCAAGGGGTCTGAATACGTTCTGAATGCACTGTACATTGTAAACTTTCATTCATAGGTGAGGTTGTAGCAACCTCATAATAAGTATAGGTAAAATTTGAGTATATGTAGTAGCCTAAACCCATCGATGTTACATAGAGCTGTGTGAATGTAATATGAATGACAGTCATCCAATATGCTGCAATAGAAATAAGGCCATGCTCATTTAAAAAAAATTGTCCTCCCTCATCTTGAACATCTGAGACCGCCACAGGATTTTTTTATGGGGGGGGGGGGGCATTAGAAGGATTACTTTATACTATTCCAGGTATTCCTTAAAGAGGTAGGGTTTCAAGTGTCTCCGGAAGGTGGTCAGTGACTCCACTGTCCTGGCGTTGTGGGGGAGCTTGTTCCACAGTGAATAGCTTTGACTGGGCTGAGCGGGAACTGTGCTTCCGTAGAGGTAGGGGAGCTAGCAGGCCAGAGGTGGATGAACGTAGTGCCCTCGTTTGGGTGTAGGGTCTGATCAGAGCCTGAAGGTAAGGAGGTGCCGTTCCCCTCACAGCTCCGTAGGCAAGCACCATGGTCTTGTAGTAGATGCGAGCCTCAACTGGAAGCCAGTGGAGTGTGCGGAGGAGCGGGGTGACATGAGAGAACTTGGGAAGGTCGAACACCAGACGGGCTGCAGCGTTCTGGATAAGTTGTAGGGGTTTAATGGCACAGGCAGGGAGCCCAGCCAACAGAGAGTTGCAGTAATCCAGACGGGAGATGACAAGTGCCTGGATTAGGACCTGTGCCGCTTTCTGTGTAAGGTAGGGTCGTACTCTGCGAATGTTGTAGAGCATTAACCTGCAGGACCGTTAGCGGAGAACAACAGGGTGTTGTCCAGGGTCACGCCAAGGTTCTTTGCACTCTGGGAGGAGGACACAATGGAGTTGTCAACCGTGATGGCGAGATCATGGAGTGGGCAGTCCTTTCCCGGGAGGAAGAGCAGCTCCGTCTTGCCAAGGTTCAGCTTGAGGTGGTGATCAAGATTTCATCTGGAGAGAGAGGGGAGAAAGAATTCAAAGCATAGGGTAGGGCAGTGTGAGCAGGACCAGCGTTGTCATTTGACTTGATGAATGAGGATCGGATGTCGTCAACCTTCTTTTCAAAATGGTTGACGAAGTCATCCACAGAGAGGGAGGAGGGAGGGGGAGGAGGAGGAGGATTCAGCAGGGAGGAGAAGGTGGCAAAGAGCTTCCTAGGGTTAGAGGCAGAGGCTTGAAATTTAGAGTGGTAGAAAGTGGCTTTAGCAGTGGAAACAGAGGAAAATAATGTAGAGAGGAGGGAGTGAAAAGATGACAGGTCCGCAGGGAGTCTAGTTTTCCTCCATTTCCGCTCGGCTGCCCGGAGCCCTCTTCTGTGAGCTCGCAATGAGTCATCAAGCCACGGAGCAGGAGGGGAGGACCGAAGATAGGGAACATAGAGAGTCAAAAGATGCAGAAAGGGAGGAGAGGATGGTTGAGGAGGCAGAATCAGGAGATCGGAGGGAGAAGGATTTAGCAGAGGGAAGAGATGATAGGATGGAAGAGGAGAGAGTAGCGGGAGAGAGCGAGCGAAGGTTGCGACGGCACATTACCATCTGAGTAGGGGCAGAGTGAGTAGTGTTGGAGGAGAGCGAGAGAGAAAAGGATACCAAGTAGTGGTCAGAGACTTGGAGGGGAGTTGCAGTGAGATTAGTAGAAGAACAGCATCTAGTAAAGTTGAGGTCAAGCGTATTGCCTTCCTTGTGAGTAGGGGGGACGGTGAGAGGGTGAGGTCAAAAGAGGAAAGGAGTGGAAAGAAGGAGGCAGAGAGAAATGAGTCAAAGGCAGACGTAGGGAGGTTAAAGTAACCCAGAACTGTGAGGGGTGAGCCATCCTCAGGAAAGGAACTTATCAAGGTGTCAAGCTCATTGATGAACTCTCCAAGGGAACCTGAAGGGCGATAAATGACAAGGATGTTAAGCTTGAATAGGCTAGTGACTGTGACAGCATGGAATTCAAATGAGGAGATAGACAGATGGGTCAGGGGATAAAGAGAGAATGTCCACTTGGGAGAGATGAGGATTCCTGTGCCACCGTCGCGCTGACCAGATGCTCTCGGGGTATGCGAGAACACATGGTTAGACGAGGAAAGAGCAGTAGGAGTAGCAGTGTTTTCTGTGGTAATCCATGTTTCTGTCAGCGCCAAGAAGTCGAGGGACTGGAGGGTAGCATAGGCTGAGATGAACTCTGCCTTGTTGGCCGCAGAACGGCAGTTCCAGAGGCTGCCAGAGACCTGGAACTCCACGTGGGTCGTGCGCGCGGGGACCACCAGATTAGAGTGGCAACAGCCACGTGGTGTGAAGCGTTTGTATGGCCTGTGCAGAGAGGAGAGAACAGGGATAGACAGACACATAGTTGACAGGCTACAGAAAAAGGCTACAATAATGCAAAGGAGATCGGAATGAAATGAACTAAACATCTGGGAAAGCGAGAGAGCGGGGCCTCCCTCACTTACGTTTCACTGAAACACTCAAATATAACTCATCCCAACTTCCACTTTAGAAATTATAAATGTTGTAAACTACAGTGGTTCAATGTTTTCTAGGAATAGACTCTAACTTAGTTTATTCAGCTAGCTAACTTGGTACAGTATTCTTCTGTGAAAACCGTCCAGGGCACCGAATCCTATGACGCCAAAGCCAACTAGCATGCCAGCCTCCAATAACACGGTTTAGCACCAATACTCGGTTACAACAAACCACCAGTGTGTTAACACGCCAAACAGATCATTTGTGTCCGTGTCTAACGTTGTGAAGAGTTTTGGGTTAGTTTTGACAGTTTGAGTGAGTACGTCGTCAACTTATTCAGCCAGTTAGTTAGCTAGAATAGTTAGCATACTAGCTAGCCATTGCTCTCTGCCAACGAACTAACCCCTCCTCCCACGGCACAAACACACAGAGAGCCAAGCTAACGTTAACTAGTCACCCATGTCCCGAATTCCCTTGAACGACTCTGGTTACCAGTATGTAAAAACAAAACAAAAATAAATGTAGGTTATAATTTACCCTTAGTAGCTACTGTTAGTCAGTTAAGTGCAAAGCTAGCCACTGAATCGATTCAGCCAATTCGCGTCTGTCCCAACGGAGAGAAAGTGTCTCCAAATATTACAGCTAGGTCGTTCCAGCTATTGTTTAGTCAGCTATCCAGATAGCTACATTTCGAGTATAGTAGCTACTAACTACCTAACGTTAACGCTTCAGATAATGAGGTTAGAAAAACAGCTGAATGGTAGGTAGCTAGCTGGCATAATTACAGGTACTCTTGAGCGTGAAATAACATTGGAAACGACTATCCACAGTTGCTAATAGTTACCAGTAGCTACCCGCTAGCTAGCTAGCTTTATTGGTCCAGGTAATGAGTTAGCTAGCCTCGTGCTTCACCGGGCTCAGCTGAATACAATACTTACCTACAATAATTACCTACAATAACCTACAATAACTACCTAGATAAACTACCTACAATACCTAACTACAATACCTACCTACCTACCTACAATCTAAATACATGGTTTAAGCTTTACTCGACACCATATAAGCCTAGCTTACCTCCCGCCAGAGAAAGACACGACCTCACCCGACGCTGATTTAGGCTGATATAAAAAGGGCTTTATAAATACATTTGACCATGCCTGAGGACTACCTGGCCTGACGACTTCTGGCTGTCCCCAGTCCACTTGGTCGTGCTGCTGTTCTGCCTGCAGCTATGGAACCCTGACCTGTTCACTGGTTGTGCTACCTTGTCCCATACCTGCTGTTTCGACCCGTGGTTTTACGTGGAACCCAAAAGCCATGTAGAACCCTCTGTGGAAAGGGTTCTATATGGAACCCAAAAGGGTTTTTACCTGGAACCAAAAATCGTTCTTCAAACTGTTCTCCTATGGGCACAGCCGAAGAACCCTATTTTGTTTCTAGATACCACTTTTTTTAAGAGAGAGAGAGAGAGAGAGCATGTACATTTAGAGAGATGATTCATGCCTCAACAACCCTCTCACTCCTCTTGAGCACCACTGATTGCTAAACAGGTACTAAAGGATGCCACATCTAAACAGGTACTAAAGGATGCCACGTCTAAACAGGTACTAAAGCTACCTGGCTATCCATACATTTTAAAAACAAGAAAATGGTGCAGTCTGGTTTGCTTAATATGAGGAATTTTAAGTGATTTATACTTTTACATTTGATACTTAAGTATATTTTAGCAATTATATTTACTTTTGATACTTAAGTATATTTAAAACCAAATACTTTTAGACTTTTACGGAAGTATTATTTGACAGGCTGACTTTCACTTTTACTTGAGTAACTTTCTACTAAGGTATCTATACTTTTACTCAAGTATGACAATTGGGTACTTTTTCCACCAGGGGCCATAAACTATGTTATATACATTTACGTCATTTAGCAGACGCTCTTATCCAGAGCGACTTACAGAAGCAATTAGGGTTAAGTGCCTTGCTCAAGGGCACATCGACAGATTTTTCACCTAGTTGGCTCGGGGATTAGAACCAGCGACCTTTCGGTTACTGGCACAACGCTCTTACCCACTAAGCTACCTGCCGCCCCTATATGATACTAGTCAGGACACAAGCCCAAAGATTTGAATGCTCCTCGATCGGAACGCAGCTAGGAGCCAGTAAAACTAGAGGTATGTACAGTGTATGTCTCTGAGTAAAACACACAGACATATGGGACATTATCATTACTATATAATCATAAAAAACATGGGATTTCATATCACTGGTCTTTATGGGTCTTTATAACCAAATAAAAAAGATGTGGAGCTACGCTACGTCTGAACAGGTACTAAAGCTACACTACGTCTGAACAGGTACTAAAGCTACACTACGTCTGAACAGGTACTAAAGGATGCCACGTCTGAACAGGTACCAAAGCTTCTTGTAGCAGTCATTTAAATTAACAGTACATTTGTCTTCACAGGAAGTCATTTTAATTTGAATAACCAATTTCCACCCTAACTCTCCAAGCTGAATAATATTAACACAAACCCTGGCGTCGTGCAGTTTGTGTGTATGTGTGTGTGTTTTTGTGTGCGTGTTTGTGTGCAACAGCTTTGTTTTACTTTCAAGCAGAAGGGCTCATTACTACGTGTTATCTTGAAGCACAGTCAACTCCTCTTTTCTCCCTGAAGTTGGACTGTCTGCGTTGCTGTTGTTGTACAAACTGCTACCGTCACAAACAAGACGCCATAGAGAGAAACAGCTAGTTTTTTTTAAAAATCAAAGCTTATACTCTGAGTCAATGATGTGAATCTCCCTAATCACTTGACAATGGGGATACTTTGAAAGGATTTTATTTTATTTTTGAAAGATACAAATTTGTTTTAAACAGGCCAGATCCAGGAAATGTCCCCTCATAAGAATTCATATGTCTGATGACCATCGTTTATGAGAATGGCCTAGAGCTATTTAATGAATGTGATTTCACCTTCGATTCCAGAGCAGGAACCTGTTCCTCCACCCCATCCACATCTTTTTTTATTTGGTTATAAAGACCCATAAAGACCAGTGATATGAAATCCCATGTTTTTAATGATTATATAGTAATGATAATGTCCCATATGTCTGTGTGTTTTACTCAGAGACATACACTGTACATACCTTTAGTTTTACTGGCTCCTAGCTGCGTTCCGATCGAGGAGCATTCAAATCTTTGGGCTTGTGTCCTGGCTAGTATCATATAACATAGTTTATGGCCCCTGGTGGAAAAAGTACCCAATTGTCATACTTGAGTAAAAGTATAGATACCTTAGTAGAAAGTTACTCAAGTAAAAGTGAAAGTCAGCCAGTAAAATAATACTTCCGTAAAAGTCTAAAAGTATTTGGTTTTAAATATACTTAAGTATCAAAAGTAAATATAATTGCTAAAATATACTCAAGTATCAAATGTAAAAGTATAAATCACTTTAAAATTCCTCATATTATATATTAAGCAAACCAGACTGCACCATTTTCTTGTTTTTAAAATGTATGGATAGCCAGGTAGCTTTAGTACCTGTTTAGACGTGGCGTCCTTTAGTACCTGTTTGGATAGCCAGGGACATACTCCAACACTCAGAGATTATTTACAAAAGATGCATTTGTGTTTGGTGAATCTGCCAGGCCGGAAGCAGTAGGGATGACCACGTGTTCTCTTGATGCATGCATGAATTTGACAATATACATAAAAAATGTAACAAGTACTTTTGGTTGTCAGGGAAAACTTATGGAGTAAAAAGTACAATATTTTCTTTAGGAAAGTAGTGAAGTAAAAGTAAAAGTAGTCAAATATTTATATGGTAAAGTAAAGTACAGACACCCCCAAAAACGACTTAGGTAGTACTTGAAAGTATTTTTCCTTAAGTACTTTACACCACTGGTAACATGTAACATAGTTAATGGCCCCTATAGCTAAAGTATAGATAGAGCAACAGCACATCAAGCATTGACAAAATAATAATAATGAAAAATGTAACAGAGTCTGACCTATTTAAAATAACCGGTTTGCCTGGTATCAGAGGACCTCTGGTGTAGTTGTGTATGTAACACCACTATTGCCAGTAAGGGAACAAAACTAATTCCAGCCACCAGTTGCATCCCAAATGGCACCTTTATTCATTGGCTCTGGTCAAAAGTAGGACCATATAGGGAATAATATGTCGTTTGGGACACAGACACTATTCCCCCCATGGTAAATAAGAAAGTACATTTTGATTATGCGTGTATCTAATCTAGAGAGTGGGTCTTTAAAGGGGAAGCATTTCCATTCCTCTTTAACATTCACATCAGCAGCAGCAGCAGCAGACTGCTATCATCAGAGCCTGGAGGTCCAGAATCAAATTCTCAATTAGTCCTGGTTCTGCATCCCCAATGCCACCCTGTTCACTATGTAGTGCAGTACTTATGACCAGAGCCCTACGGAGCAACAGACGTACACAACGTAGGGAGTAGGGTTGCCGTTTGGGATTCAGTCCTGGTTGCCCGGTGTTACTACCACACTGACCTTGACTGAGCTAGAAGGAGATTTATATTTACCTGTGGTACGTACCCCAGTAGAGTGATTAAACCATGCAAGTCGTCTAAGGATAGATAGAGATGTATCATCATAAGTGTGTGCAGGGGTCGCAACTTTGGTTTTAGAACGTGGGGACATAATTCTTCTTCTTCTTCTTAATTATTTTATTTCTATTTTTTTTATCCAGTCGGATAAACACTCCAAACAGCCTACAAGACCGCTCGGAGGCGTCCGCATGGCCCTAAATCACACCGTTGTCTCATTTGTATCACATTCCAATGATGAGGGACAAAAAAGTAATTTCAGAATGTGACATGCCCCCCCCCTGTCCTCAGTGAAAGTTGTGCCCCTGAGTGTGTGAGTTCTACTGGTAGTTCTACCCCTTACTGGTAATAGTAGTGTTCTGGTGGTTAAATCCAGATATTGCTACCACGTTCAAGGGTTGGTTTACTTCAAGTTGGACTCCAACTCGGTTGTCGACAGCTCAATTAAAAATCATCCAAGGTTGTTTGTTAATGTGTTGTCTTTACCCTGTGTGATTGTGATGTTCAAATATGGTCTTAGGGGCCAAGCCAAATATCTTCAGCCTCCTGAGGTTGAGGAGGCACTGTTGCACCTTCTTCGCCACGTTTAGTCATACTACCTACCCCCACACACACCAATTCTGTGAGAGTGTGATTTGAAGGAGTCAGGCGCAGGAGGGTAAATCACAGAATACAGAGTTTATTCCATCGTATACAGTTACGCTGGATAGCGTCAACAGTCCAGTGCGCAAAACAGGTGCACTGGAACAAATACAGGCACACGGGGAAAATATACCCCGGCAATACAACGTACAGGTAGCTCCACCGAGCTACACTCATCTCATATGAAACAATCACCCACAAGGACAAGGGGGCAGAGGGAACACTTATACACGGACTAATGAGGGGAATATGAACCAGGTGTGTGTAATTGACAAGACAAGACAAATGGAATGATGAGATGAGGAGCGGCAGTGTCTAGAAGGCCGGTGACGACGAACGCCGAAGCCTGCCCGAACAAGGAGGGGAGGCAGCCTCGGCGGAAGTCGTGACAAATTCATTACAGGTCCAGGTGAGACATCATAATAGAAAACAGCACAAAGATGTCTGTCTGGAGCGTAACGACAGAGAGAGAAGGTAATTCCTAGTGTTGTGTGTGTGTGCCGTGTGTGTGTACAGCCTGTAATTAATGAGCTTTGAAAAGGGCTTGGCCGTACCCATTAATCTTAAATGAGCTGGGAGCCGAGACAAAAAATCGGAATGGAGAGTCACACACACACACACACACACACACACACACACACACACACACACACACATACACACACACAGTCAGATAGTTATTCTATTAGCACAAAATGAAGACATCCACGTCGTTACTCTTTATTTAACTCACCTAAGAAATATTTAGGCCGCCGCCGAGCAATTATACGATTTCTCCAGTAGCCCATTACACACTGGCCCGGGAAATAAATGAGAAAACAAAATAATTCCAAACAAAAAGAGAGAGAAAGAGAGAGAGAGAGAGAGAGAGAGAGAGAGAGAGAGAGAGAGAGAGAGAGAGAGAGAGAGAGAGAGAGAGAGAGAGAGAGAGAGAGAGAGAGAGAGAGATAGTGGGGGAAAGAGGGAGGGAGGGGCAGTGAGGGAGGGAAAGAAAGAAAGAGAAGGGGTGAGAGAGAGAGAGAGAGAGAGAGAGAGGGGGGGAAGAGGTAGGGAGGGGCAGTGAGGGAGGGAAAGAAAGAAAGAGAAGGGGTGAGAGAAAGAGATGAGAGAAAGAGAGGAGAGAAAGAGAGGAGAGAAAGAGAGAAGGAGAGAGAAGTGGTAGAGGAGATATCTGATGAAGTAGAGAGAAATAGAAATCCTTGACCTTTCTGGTCTGGAGTTGGACTTTACAGCCTCTATAGAAAACATTGGAGTAGACAGCACACTGCTATAATATTGATCCCTGTTTCTATATCATACCAGTCCATTAGAATCTGCTCTACAGTACGTATTGGTACACTTTAGCTTACTTACAGAAAGGAGAAGATGGTCACCATGAAAAATAAATGATTCTAGCCTGGGTGCCAGTCTGTTTGTGCTGACATACCAACTCCTTGTCACTCATTATCATGGTTGGCTTGAACAATGAGCAATGGAGTTGGCAAGAGCACAGAGGGACCGGGCTACAATGTTTAATCTGAATGTAAAAACCTTGACAGCTTTACTTTAATCAGTGTCTCATTTAGCTGGCTTATTGTCTGAGATTGGAATGTATTATGGGGTTGAACATCCTCACCATTTTCCTCATCAAATCTCTCAAACTATTCTTTGCTGTCACTGTCTCTCGTCTTTTGTTAGTATTTTTCTATTTAAAAAATGTCCTCTCAGTTATGGTGATTGTCAGTGAGGAAGTGCACAGAGACAGGAAGGAGGATTGAAATTGGTTCCATAATTGTTATTTTTAGAAGGTGTTATGGTTGTGTAAAGGTTATGTAGTGGGAATTAAACAAGGTTGTGTTTGAGCATGGTACCTGCTTAATCACCTCCTCCTGAGGTTCACACACACACGTACACACACACACACACACACACACACACACACACACACGCGCACACACACACACACACACACACACACACACACACACACACACACACACACACACACACACACACTTCTTATTTGTTTAAACTCTAAAAGTCTAAACTATTGGGGGGTTTGGGGGGGGGGGGGTATATGAGTTTATATATATCGTCGTCAATATATGAGTTTTTCTGGACCCATATTTAACCCCTTATTTTTGATGCCACAAAACTACCTCTTTACTTCCATTTTTATTGGTTACATTCAGATGAGTCCCGTGACACTTGTGGGGGTCCTAGAGAAAAACGGAGAACACATTTACATTTACATTTTAGTCATTTAGCAGACGCTCTTATCCAGAGCGACTTACAGGAGCAATTAGGGTTAAGTGCCTTGCTCAAGGGCACATTAACGTCATTTAGCAGACGCTCTTAGCCAGAGCGACTCACAAATTGGTGCGTTCACCCTATAGCCAGTGGGATAACCACTTTACAATTTGGGGGGTTAGAAGGATTACTTTATCCTATCCCAGGTATTCCTTAAAGAGGTGGGGTTTCAAATGTCTCCGGAAGGTGGTGAGTGACTCCGCTGTCCTGGCGTCGTGAGGGAGCTTGTTCCACCATTGGGGTGCCAGAGCAGCGAACAGTTTTGACTGGGCTGAGCGGGAGCTATGCTTCCGCAGAGGAAGGGAGCCAGCAGGCCAGAGGTGGATGAACGCAATGCCCTCGTTTGGGTGTAGGGACTGATCAGAGCCTGAAGGTACAGAGGTGCCGTTCCCCTCACTGCTCCATAGGCAAGCACCATGGTCTTGTAGCGGATGCGAGCTTCAACTGGAAGCCAGTGGAGTGTGCGGAGGAGGGGGGTGACGTGAGAGAACTTGGGAAGGTTGAACACCAGACGGGCTGCGGCATTCTGGATGAGTTGTAGGGGTTTAATGGCACAGGCAGGGAGGCCAGCCAACAGCGAGTTGCAGTAGTCCAGACGGGAGATGACAAGTGCCTGGATTAGGACCTGTGCCGCTTCCTGTGTAAGGCAGGGTCGTACTCTCCGAATGTTGTAGAGCATGAACCTGCAGGAGCGGGTCACCGCCTTGATGTTGGCGGAGAACGACAGGGTGTTGTCCAGGGTCACGCCTAGGCTCTTCGCACTCTGGGAGGAGGACACAGCGGAGTTGTCAACCGTGATGGCGAGATCACGGAACGGGCAGTCCTTCCCGGGAGGAAGAGCAGCTCCGTCTTGCCAGGGTTCAGCTTGAGGTGGTGATCCGTCATCCATACTGATATGTCTGCCAGACATGCAGAGATGCGATTCGCCACCTGGTTATCAGAAGGGGGGAAAGGAGAAGATTAGTTGTGTATCGTCAGCGTAGCAATGATAGGAAAGGCCATGTGAGGATATGACAGAGCCAAGTGACTTGGTGTATAGGGAGAAAAGGAGAGGGCCTAGAACTGAGCCCTGGGGGACACCAGTGGTGAGAGCACGTGGTGCGGAGACAGCTTCTCGCCACGCCACTTGGTAGGAGCGACCGGTCAGGTAGGACGCAATCCAGGAGTGAGCCGCGCCGGAGATGCCCAGCTCGGAGAGGGTGGAGAGGAGGATCTGATGGTTCACAGTATCAAAGGCAGCAGACAGGTCTAGAAGGACAAGAGCAGAGGAGAGAGAGTTAGCTTTAGCAGTGCGGAGAGTCTCCGTGACACAGAGAAGAGCAGTCTCAGTTGAATGACCAGTCCTGAAACCTGATTGATTTGGATCAAGAAGGTCATTCTGAGAGAGATAGCAAGAGAGTTGGCTAAAGACGGCACGCTCAATAGTTTTGGAAAGAAAAGAAAGAAGGGATACTGGTCTGTAGTTGTTGACATCAGTGGGGTCGAGTGTTGGTTTTTTGAGAAGGGGAGCAACTCTCGCTCTCTTGAAGACGGAAGGGACATGGCCAGCGGTCAAGGATGAGTTGATCAGCGAGGTGAGGTAGGGGAGAAGGTCACCGGAGATGGTCTGGAGAAGGGAGGAGGGGATGGGGTCAAGCGGGCAGGTTGTTGGGCGGCCTGCAGTCACAAGTCGCAGGATTTTATCTGGAGAGAGAGGGGAGAAAGAAGTCAAAGCATAGGGTAGGGCAGTGTGAGCAGGACCAGCAGTGTCATTAGACTTAACAAACGAGGATCGGATGTCGTCAACCTTCTTTTCAAAGTGGTTGACGAAGTCATCCACAGAGAGAGGAGGAGGGGGAGGATTCAGGAGGGAGGAAAATGTGGCAAAGAGCTTCCCTAGGGTTAGAGGCAGATGCTTGGAATTTAGAGTGGTAGAATGTGGCCTTAGCAGCAGAAACAGATGAAGAAAATGTAGAGAGGAGGGAGTGAAAAGATGCCAGGTCGGCAGGGAGTTTAGTTTTCTTCCATTTCCCGCTCCGCTGCCCGGAGCTCTGTTCTGTGAGCTCGCAATGAGTCATCAAGCCACGGAGCTGGAGGGGGAGGACCGAGCCGGCCGGGAGGATAGGGGGACACAGAGAGTCAAAGGATGCAGAAAGGGAGGAGAGGAGGGTTGAGGAGGCAGAATCAGGAGATTGGAGGGAGAAGGATTGAGCAGAGGGAAGAGATGATAGGATGGAAGAGGAGAGAGTAGTGGGAGAGAGAGAGCGAAGGTTGCGGCGGCGCATTACCATCTGTGTAGGGGCAGAGTGAGTAGTGTGGGAGGAGAGCGAGAGAGAAAAGGAAACAAAGTAGTGGTCGGAGACATGGAGGGGAGTTGCAGTGAGATTAGTAGAGGAGCAGCATCTAGTGAAGATGAGGTCAAGCGTATTGCCTGCCTTGTGAGTAGGGGGGACGGTGAGAGGGGTGAGGTCAAAAGAGGAGAGGAGTGGAAAGAAGGAGGCAGAGAGAAATGAGTCAAATGTGGACATAGGGAGGTTGAAATCCCCCAAAACTGTGAGGGGTGAGCCATCCTCAGGGAAGGAACTTATCAAGGCGTCAAGCTCATTGATGAACTCTCCAAGGGAACCTGGAGGGCGATAGATGACAAGGATATTAAGCTTAAATGGGCTAGTGACTGTGACAGCATGGAATTCAAATGAGGAGATAGACAGATGGGTTAGGGGAAAAACTGAGAATGTCCACTTGGGAGAGATGAGGATTCCTGTACCACCACCCCTCTGACCAGATGCTCTCGGGGTATGCGAGAACACATGGTCAGACGAGGAGAGAGCAGTAGGAGTAGCAGTGTTTTCAGTGGTGATCCATGTTTCCGTCAGCGCCAGGAAGTCGAGGGACTGGAGGTTGGCATAGGCTGGGATGAAGTCAGCTTTGTTGGCAGCAGAACGGCAGTTCCAGAGGCTGCCTGCGACCTGGAACTCCACGTGGGTGGTGCGTGCAGGGACCACCAGGTTAGAGAGGCAGCAGCCACGCGGTGTGGTGCGTTTGTGTAGCCTGTGCAGAGAGGAGAGAACAGGGATAGGCAGAGGCATAGTTGACAGGCTGTAGCAAATGGCTACAAAAATGCAGAGGAGATCGGAATGAAATGAGCTAAGCATCTGGGAGAGGAGAGAGCAGGGCCTTCCTCACCAAAAACTTCTACCTCAGAAACTAAAATTGTTTCACTGAACCACCCGAACAAAAACTCTCCCAACTTCCACCTTTAGAAATCAGAATTGTTGTGAACCACAGCGGTTCAATGTTTAAAGGAATAGACTCAACCCACTTTATTCAGCTAGCTAACTATGACACCATAGCTAACTAGCAAGCTAGCATCCAATAACAATAACACACCGTTTAGCACCAACACTTGGTCACAACAAATCACCAATAGTGTGATAACACACTAAACAGATCATTCGTGTCTGTGTCAAGTTCCTTTCATGACGCAGCAATGATTAGACGTTGGCTAGCTAGGACAAGTATATTGTATTTAGCTACTACCGTACAGTTAGCTGGTCGTGTTGGGTAGCTAGCAATGGCCACTGTGTTGACTTTGTTTGAAGAACGGCTAGCTAGCTAGCTTCGTGCTACACCCGGCACACAATGGCTACTGTGTTGACTCTGACTCTGTTCGAAAAACGGCTAGTTAGCTCGCTTCGTGCTACAGCCGGCACGGCCGAAGACACTGCCAAGACACACCAATAGTGTGATAACACACTAAACAGATCATTCGTGTCTGTGTCAAGTTCCTTTCATGACGCAGCAATGATTAAACGTTGGCTAGCTAGGACAAGTATATTGTAGTTAGCTACTACAGTACAGTTAGCTGGTCGTGTTGGGTAGCTAGCAATGGCCACTGTGTTGACTTTGTTTGAAGAACGGCTAGCTAGCTAGATTCGTGCTACACCCGGCACACAATGGCTACTGTGTTGACTCTGACTCTGTTCGAAAAACAGCTAGTTAGCTCGCTCAGTGCTACAGCCGGCACGGCCGAAGACACTGCCAAGACACAGTAACTACCCACAACAACCCACGATGCCTAGCTATGACGCCGTAGCTAACCAGCAAGCTAGCATCCATTAACACACAATTTAGCACCAATACTTGGTTACAACAAACTGCCAAGAGTGTGTTAGCACACTAAACAGATAATTCATGTCCGTGTCTAGTTCCTTTCATAACGCATAACGCAGCAAAAAATTAAACGTTGGCTAGCAGCACATTAACATTGGAAACAGCTCTCCAGCGTTGCTAATCGTTACCAGTAGCTACCCGCTAGCTAGCTAGCCTCGTGCTTCAATACTAACCTACAATTACCTACGGAAACCTACAATAACAACAATACTAACCTATAATAAATACAATACCTAACTACAGCTAACTACCTACCTACGATCTAATACATGGTTAAGCTTTACTCAACACCATATGAGAAGCTTACCTCCTGCTTACCTCCAGCTAGAGAAACACCATCATATTCGTGAGAGTCTCCCCTTTCCATAAACGAAGTGCCATTTAATATAGACCACATGATAGAAGTCGATATGCCACAATTCAGCATTTCGACCTGTCACTTTGATCAACCTGTCACTTATAGGAGGATTTTAACCCCCCAAAAAATGTCTCTAAGTTTCACCATCACTGTAAAGACAACGTTATTTTGTTGCTTTGACAAAGTCATTTCTGAAGATGATTATTTATTTCATATGGTTTTAGTGATTCATTTACACCTGTCCCTCATTTCAACCCTGTTATGTGAACTGAAGTTTTACATTGATTTATTCACGGGAGCCCAATTGAGACCAGGGTCTCATTAACAATGGTGCACTGAGTACAAACATTTTAACAATCGAGAAAATGTAAATTCCAAATAAAACAAGAAGAATAAAAAAGAAATCTACAAGGTACAATTACAATACTACAATTACAACAAATACACAACTGAAATCCTCAATGAATTAATTTAACACCAGAGTCCTAAACTGCCCTAGTGACACAAGGGAATAAAGATGCAGTGGGACCTCAAGAGTTAACCAACCTTGGTTTCATCTGACCATATGACGTTCTCCCAATCCTCTTCTGGATCATCCAAATGCACTCTAGCAAACTTCAGACGGGCCTGGACATGTACTGGCTTAAGCAGGGGGACACGTCTGGCACTGCAGGATTTGAGTCCCTGGTGGCGTAGTGTGTTACTGATGGTAGGCTTTGTTACTTTGGTCCCAGCTCTCTGCAGGTCATTCACTAGGTCCCCCCGTGTGGTTCTGGGATTTTTGCTCACCGTTCTTGTGATCATTTTGACCCCACGGGGTGAGATCTTGCGTGGAGCCCCAGATCGAGGGAGATTATCAGTGGTCTTGTATGTCTTCCATTTCCTAATAATTGCTCCCACAGTTGATTTCTCAAAACCAAGCTGCAGATTCAGTCTTCCCAGCCTGGTGCAGGTCTACAATTTTGTTTCTGGTGTCCTTTGACAGCTCTTTGGTCTTGGCCATAGTGGAGTTTGGAGTGTGACTGTTTGAGGTTGTAGACAGGTGTCACACCCTGGCTCTGGGACTCATTATGTTGAGCCAGGGTGTGTTCATTTCTATGTGTGTATTTCTATGTTGGTGTTCATTCTAGTTTGTTGTATTCTATGTTTGCCTGAGTGACTCCCAATCAGAGGCAACGAGTGTCAGCTGTTGGCTGGTTGTCTCTGATTGGGAGCCATATTTAAACTGTCTGTTTTTCACTTTGTGTTTGTGGGTTTTTGTTCCGTGTTCGGTCATTGTCACCGTGGACGTTACGAGTCGTTTATTGTTTTGTTTCGTGCTTTAATATAATAAAGTAACATGTTCGTTCATCACGCTGCGCATTGGTCTACTCCTTACCCTGACGATCGTGACAGAAAAACCCACCATGCAACGACCAAGCAGCGTGTCCAGGGGCAGCCCTTGGGGTGGACATGGGAGGAAGCGCCGGGAAAGGCCCTGGCGAAAGAGGAGCAGCGTGTCCAGGAGCAGGCAGCCTGGACATGGGAGGAGATATTGGACGGTAAAGGGTCCTGGACTTGGGGGGAAATCCTGGCCGGGATGGATCGCCGGCCATGGAGTGAGACAGTGGAGAGGCGACGGAGAGAGGAGCAACGGCGTGATCAGGGTCGTCGTCGGACGGTCGTGAGGTAACCCCAGAAAATTTTTAGGGGGGGGCACACGGCATGGACGACGGGGCTGACGGAGGAGAAAAGGGGGGCGGATCCAGAAGGCCACCAGGCCAGGGGTTCACCGCCCTGTACGTCCTGTGCGGATGCCTCACACAGAGTGTGTGAGGGTAGGCATTCAGCCAGGACGGGTGGTGGCCGCTCTTCACTCCAGGCCTCCTATCCGTCTCCACAGCCCGGTTCGGCCTGTCCCTGCTCCACGCACCAAGCCTACGGTGTGCGTCGCCAGCCCAGCCCGGCCTGTCCCTGCTCCACGCACCAAGCCTACGGTGTGCGTCGCCAGCCCAGCCCGGCCTGTTCCTGCTCCACGCACCAAGCCTACGGTGTGCGTCGCCAGCCCAGTCCGGCCTGTTCCTGCTCCACGCACCAAGCCTACGGTGTGCGTCGACAGCCCGGTCCGGCCTGTTCCTGCCACCCGCACCAAGTCTGCGGTGCGCGTCGCCAGCCCGACCCGGCCTGTTCCTGCCACCTGCACCAAGTCTACGGTGCGCGTCGCCAGCCCGACCCGGCCTGTTCCTGCCACTCGCACCAAACCTACGGTGCGCGTCGCCAGCCCGGTCCGGCCTGTTCCTGCCACTCGCACTAAGCCAGGGGTGCGAGAAGTCAGCCTGGTAAGGCCCGTTCCTTCTCCACGCACCAAGCCAGGGGTGCGAGTCGTCAGCCTGGTAAGGCCCGTTCCTCCTCCACGCATCAAGCCAGGGGTGCGCGTCGTCAGCCTGGTAAGGCCCGTTCCTCCTCCACGCACCAAGCCAGGGGTGCGAGTCGACAGCCTGGTAAGGATCGCTCCTGTTAAGTCCAGTCCTGCTCCAGCCGGCGGGGCCAGACTGGACCAGGGGTACTATGGGGGGTGTATTGGAGGGTGGTGGTCAAGGCCGGAGCCAGAACCGCCGCCGAGGAGGTATGCCCACCCAGCCCTCCCCTGGTTTGTTTAGTTGAGGCGCGGTCGCAGTCCGCGCCTTTAGGGGGGGGTACTGTCACACCCTGGCTCTGGGACTCATTATGATGAGCCAGGGTGTGTTCATTTCTATGTGTGTATTTCTATGTTGGTGTTCATTCTAGTTTGTTGTATTCTATGTTTGCCTGAGTGACTCCCAATCAGAGGCAACGAGTGTCAGCTGTTGGCTGGTTGTCTCTGATTGGGAGCCATATTTAAACTGTCTGTTTTTCACTTTGTGTTTGTGGGTTTTTGTTCCGTGTTCGGTCATTGTCACCGTGGACGTTACGAGTCGTTTATTGTTTTGTTTCGTGCTTTAATATAATAAAGTAACATGTTCGTTCATCACGCTGCGCATTGGTCTACTTCTCTCCCTGACGATCGTGACAACAGGTGTCTTTTATACTGATAACAAGTTCAAACAGGTGCCATTAATACAGGTAACGAGTGGAGGACAGAGGAGCCTCTTAAAGAAGAAGTTACAGGTCTGTGAGAGCCAGAAATCTTGCTTGTTTGAAGGTGACCAAATACTTATTTTCCACCATAATTTGCAAATGAATTCATAAAAAATCCTACAATGTGATTTTCTGGAGAAAAAAAATCTCAATTTGTCTGTCATAGTTGACGTGTACCTATGATGAAAATTACAGGCCTCTCTCATCTTTTTAAGTGGGAGAACTTGCACAATTGGTGGCTGACTAAATACTTTTTTTCCCCCACTGTATTTAGTCTTGTCTGCATTAAGTACCAGTTTTTAAACCAACCAAGGCTTTCTGTAAGGTAAGGTCAGATTTGCAGCTCCAACATAGCCTGGTCAACAGTAGGGGCAATGACACACATAACAGTGTCGTCTGCATACAGATGAATATTTTGCGAAAATATATGGTTTAACTATTCAATTTTAAATATTTTCATCTAATAGTTAAATCATAGAGTAAAGCAGGTGAGCTGGTTCTACTCTTTTTGGCAATTTTCTGGTCTTTCGTGGTCAAATCAAATCAAATCAAATCAAATTTTATTGGTCACATGCGCCGAATACAACAGGTGCAGACATTACAGTGAAATGCTTACTTACAGCCCTTAACCAACAGTGCATTTATTTTAAACAAAAAAAGTAAGAATAAAACAACAACAAAAAAAGTGTTGAGAAAAAAAGAGCAGAAGTAAAATAAAGTGACAGTAGGGAGGCTATATATACAGGGGGTTGAGCATAACACATCAACCCTGTTACCAATAGATAGACAGGCTAGAAATTGTTTAACAATAAAACAATTGTGTGATGCTTGCATTCAATTGCCACTCCCTGTTGCATTCAACAAGCTTCCATTCGCCTTGTCACAAAGGGATTTATGGCTGATTTAAGAAGAAATCGTCAACCCTGTTATGATCAACCCTGTTATGGTCAACCCTGTTATGGTCAACCCTGTTATGGTCAACCCTGTTATGGTCAACCCTGATATGATCAACCCTGTTATGGTCAACCCTGTTATGGTCAACCCTGTTATGGTCAACCCTGTTATGATCAACCCTGATATGATCAACCCTGTTATGGTCAACCCTGTTATGGTCAATCCTGTTATGGTCAACCCTGTAATGGTCAGCCCTGTTACTTTATCTGGCACTTAATAGGCTATAGTATTCTATAGTATTTTTTAATTTAACCTCTTGAGAGGGGAAAACATGTTTTTAATGAAGGTGAACATATGCTCTTTATGACAGAATATAAAAATGAGGTGAAATCAAAGTTTATTTATTTATTTTTTAATTATTTATTTATTTTTACGAAGGAACCTCATAATAGAGATGTATTCTGTCCTATTCTATGAAACCAGGAAGCAATAATAATGTGCCCCTGAGGTGAATGGAGTTTATGATATTTGGTGCCTGGGTAGCAAGCCACCATATCTAACCATCGGTTTATTATCTAACTAAGTCTTTTTTGCGTCCGTGTTTGCCTCTGTACCTCCTATTTTCCTGGTTAGTATGTTTAGCAACAAGCAGAGAGCTAACAAAGCCTCAAGGCAAAGTGTGTGTTTGTGCTTGCGAGTGTGTGTGTGTGTGTGTGTGTGTGTGTGTGTGTGTGTGTGTGTGTGTGTGTGTGAGTGAGGCAGCACGACTCTCATCATGCCTCTAATTGTCCTAGGTAATGGCAGAGATGTGCACTGCGGCCAAAATAATAAGGATGAGTCCCAAATGACACCCTTTTCCCTTTATAGTGCGCTACTTTTGACCTGGGCCCATAGGGCTCTATAGGGAATAGAGTGCAATTTGGGATGTAGACTAAATTACCTCTCTCTGCTGCAGTCAATGGAATTATAGATGGAAATTAAAAATATCGCTCCAGCGCTGTAATTTCAGAGAGTGAAAAAGTGGGGAGTCATTTGTATGGCTTGTTTGCAGTGTAGTCACACAGATCAGTTCTCTAGAAGGGATGTCTGCTGGGTGGTTTGATTTCCAGACATCATTTTCAACTGTTGTTACGTGTCAAAAAAGCCCACTGCATTTCATGTACGATGTGTTCTAATGATTCTAGGACAGTACACACCGTAGCTGTCAGAAACCACTGCATTTGATGCACTGTGTAATGTGATGCTGCTACAGTGTGTCTCTCTAGCCATCGATGACGGGGGTCATGATATGAAAGTAGTAGTGTACATTGGTGTCAAGCTGACTGTGGAGAATAACATCTATGTCAGAGGAGGCTGCTGGCCGTAGCTATAGGAGGACAGGCTCATTGTAATGGCTGGAATGGAATACATTGGAACGGAGTCGAACACGTGGTTTCCATATGTTTGATGTGTTTGATTCCCTTTCCATTTATTTTAATTCCATTACAATGAACCCATCCTCGTATAGCTCCTCCCACCAGCCTCCTCTGGTTTATGTTCCTATGGTGTTCAGAGAAACTTTGTGAGGTGAGGGTGAAGGGCAGGAGGCACGAGACATTTATTTTAGATGTAGATTCGATCAGGTCTGCAGCGCTCCAAATGGCGTCAATGAACCCGTCGTCTATCTGTCGACGCTTGGGGATATGTGAGAGCTGGAGGTGGTGGTGATGGTGTGTGTGTGTGTGTGTGTGTGTGTGTGTGTGTGTGTGTGTGTGTGTGTGTGTGTGTGTGTGTGTGTGTGTGTGTGTGTGTGTGTGTGCGTTGCCTGTCTATTGACGTGAGGATGGTTGTGGAGGATTAATGGACTCCTTCAGAGGTCAGAGCACAACTATTGGCTATATGAACTGTCAGCATGTTCCCACTCCTCTCTGTCTCTCATATCACCACGGTCCATTCCAGACCATCAATCCTGCTTCGTAGACAGTAAGTGTAGGCCATTAAGACATCAGAAGTTGTGTAGAAGGGTCGGCAGTGTCTGAACTTCAAAAAAGAGAATTTGTACTTTTGATCAATCACGCTGAAGAAGATATACTGGTACACACACACACACACACACACACACACACACACACACACACACACACACACACACACACACACACACACACACACACACACACACACACACACACACACACACACACACACACACAACACAGGTACACACACACACACCACAGGTACACACACACACACCACAGGTACACACACACACACACACACACACAGGTACACACACACACACACACACACACACACACCACAGGTACACACACACACACACACACCACAGGTACACACACACACACACACACACACACACACACACACAGGTACACACACACACACACACACCACAGGAACACACGCACCACAGGTACACACACACCACAGGTACACACACACCACAGGTACACACACACACACACACACACACCACAGGTACACACACACACACACACCACAGGTACACACACACTCCCCTTGTTGCTTTACCATCCTCTTCTCTCTCCTCCACTCATATTCTCACTGTCAATCCAATCCATAACGCTACCGCACATCAATCCAAATCACAAACAGACGTCTAAAAGTTTCGACGTCTGAGAAGGAAAAATAACTGGCCTGATTCAGAACACATTTGTCTCTGAGTGTGTGTGTGTGTGTGTGTGTGTATGTGTGTGTGTGTGTGTGTGTGTGTGTGTACCTGTGGTGTGTGTGTGTGTGTGTGTGTGTGTGTGTGTGTGTGTGTGTGTGTACCTGTGGTGTGTGTGTGTGTGTGTGTGTGTGTGTATGTACCTGTGGTGTACCTGTGTGTGTGTGTGTGTGTGTGTGTGTGTGTGTACCTGTGGTGTGTGTGTGTGTGTGTACCTGTGGTGTGTGTGTGTGTACCTGTGTTGTGTGTGTGTGTGTGTGTGTGTGTGTGTGTGTGTGTGTGTGTGTGTGTGTGTGTGTGTGCGTGTGTGTGTGTGTGTGTGTGTGTGTGTGTGTGTGTGTGTGTGTGTGTGTGTGTGTGTGTGTGTGTGTGTGTGTGTGTGTGTGTACCTGTGGTGTGTGTGTGTGTGTGTGTGTGTGTGTGTGTGTGTGTGTGTGTGTGTGTGTGTGTGTGTGTGTGTGTGTGTGTGTGTGTGTGTGTGTGTGTGTGTGTGTGTGTGTGTGTGTGTGTGTGTGTGTGTGTGTGTGCTTGAAATCACCCCCTGGATTTAATGTGGCTGGAGTGGGATAGTAGTATAGGGTAAGGAATGCTTCATTATTATTATCAGCAAGTCTCTCACCTGATTCCTTTTTTTGTTCAAGCTGGGCTGAAGTGTGTTTGGATACACTATCATGACAGGGATGGAGAGGAGGAGAGTTGGACTGCTGGGTTGTTAATTGCTGTCCAGCAGAGACTTGGGATATAAGGTTCTGGCCTACGTTGGTCTACACAGTAGGATATAGACTCAGGAAGTGTCTACCTGTAGGGTGAATTAATTGAAAATGCTACAGGCCTGGGCTACATTCACCAGAGCACAATGTCCATTCGTAGAAATGTAATATGTAGAACCAAACATGCTTGGTGGTCTGACATGTAGAATAAGGACTCAAGTTTTGTCAGCGCTGTTCATTATATTTTTATCTGCAACGTTCCACAACGTTTGCCTATGACCCTCAGCTTGGTCAAGTTGTATACTAATTGTAAAAGTATCTTCCATTCTAAACATAATACACGTTTGAAGACCTATAGTTTTTTTCCTGGAAACCATTTAATTTCTGATGTGGCCTTGAGTTGTACAGTATCTTCATTTGAGCCCGTTTGCTAAAGCAGGAAAACAATCCTGCTGGAAAAGGAAATGTGAATTATTATGTGGATTAGAATTATTGGAAATTTTTGTAGGGGTTGTTTTGCTGTTGTGTCGTCTGCACACTTGATGATTCAGTTGGAGGCGTGCGTGGCCACGCAGTCATGGGTGAACAGGGAGTACAGGAGGGGGCTGAGCACGCACCCTTGTGGGGCCCCTGTGTTGAGGATCAGCGAAGTGGAGATGTTGTTTCCTATCTTCACCACCTGGGGGCGGCTCGTCAGGAAGTCCAGGACCCAGTTGCCCAGGGCCCCGAGCTTGATGAGGAGCTTGGAGCTTGGAGGGTACTATAGTGTTGAAGGCTGAGCTATAGTCAATGAACAGCATTCTGACGTAGGTATTCCTCTTGTCCAGATGGGATAGGGCAGTGTGCAGTGTGATGGCGATTGCATCGTCTGTGGATCTATTGGGGCGGTAAGCAAATTGAAGTGGGTCTAGGATGTCAGGTAAGGTAGAGGTGATATGATCCTTGACTAGTCTCTCAAAGCACTTCATGATGATAGAGGTGAGTGCTACGGGGCGATAGACATTTAGTTCAGTTACCTTTGCTTTCTTGGGTACAGGAACAATGGTGGCCATCTTGAACAAGTGTGGACAGTAGACTGGGATAGGGAGAGATTGAATATGTCCGTAACCACTCCAGCCAGCTGGTCTGCGCAAGCTCTGAGGACGCGGCTGGGGATGCCGTCTGGGCCGGCAGTCGTGCGAGGGTTAACACGCTTAAATGTCTTACTCACGTTGGCCACAGAGAATGAAAGCCCACAGTCCTTGGGAGCAGGCCACGTCGGTGGCACTGTGTTATCCTCAAAGTGGGCGAAGAAGGTGTTTAGCTTGTCTGGGAGCATGATGCTCCACTTTGTCTCTGTACTGACGTTTTGCCTGTTCGATTGCCTTACGGAGGGAATAACTACACTGTTTGTATTCTGCCATATTCCCAGTCACCTTGCCATGGTTAAATGCGGTGGTTCGCGCTTACAGTTTTGTGCGAATGCTGCCATCTATCCACGGTTTATGGTTTGGGTAGGTTTTAATAGTCACCGTGGGATCAACATCCCCTATACACTTCCTGATGAACTCAGTCACCGTGTCCGTGTAAGCGGGGGAGGGCCTTGTAGGCATCTCGAAAAAGTGAGTAGCAGTGGTCGAGTGTTTTTCCAGACCGAGTACTACAGTCAATGTGTTGATAGAACTTCGGTAGCGTTTTCCTCAAATTTGCTTTGTTAAAATCCCCAGCTACAATAAATGCGGCCTCGGGATATGTGGTTTCCAGTTTGCATAAATTCCAGTGAAGTTCTTTGAGGGCCGTCGTGGTATCGTTTTAATGGAGAATATACACGGCTGTGACTATAACCAAAGATAATTATCTTGGGAGGTAATACGGTCGGCATTTGATTGTGAGGTATTCTAGATCGGGTGAACAAAAGGACTTGAATTTCTGTATGTTATCACAATCACACCATGAGTAGTTAATCATGAAACATACACCACCGCCTTTCTTCTTGCTGGCGCGATGAACTGAGAACCCAGCTGGCTGTATGGACGGGGACAGTATATCCCGAGAGAGCCATGATTCCGTGAAACATAGTATGTTACAGTCACTGATGTCTCTCTGGAAGGAAATCCTTGCCCTGAGCTCGTCTACTTTATCCTACTGAGTCGGACTAGAAGTCCACTCCGAATAACTCTTCTCCACCGGCGGCGACTTGGAGCAGCCTCTGGGATAAGTTGCTACAAGACCATGGTGCTTGCCTACGGAGCTGTGAGGGGAACGGCACCTCCGTACCTTCAGGCTCTGATCAGTCCCTACACCCAAACGAGGACATTGCGTTCATCCACCTCTGGCCTGCTGGCCCCCCTACCTCTGCGGAAGCACAGTTCCCGCTCAGCCCAGTCAAAACTGTTCACTGCTCTGGCACCCCAATGGTGGAACAAGCTCCCTCACGACGCCAGGACAGCGGAGTCACTCACCACCATAAAGTAATCCTTCCTTCCCTTACCCCACCCCTCCCCCAGAAAATAAAAATAAAATTTAAAATAAAATAAAAAATAACATATTGTAAAGTGGTTAACCCACTGGCTATAAGGTGAATGCACCAATTTGTAAGTCGCTCTGGATAAGAGCGTCTGCTAAATGACGTAAATGTAAAATGTAAAATAAGTTCAATTGCCCTGGGGGTTACGAACAAAGGATCCAATTCAGGAAAGTCATATTCCTGGTCTTAATGCGGGTGAGTTACTGTCGCTCTGATATCCAAAAGTTATTTCCGGCTGTATGTAATAACACAAAGATGTCCTGGGCTAATAATGTAAGAAATAACACACAAAAAAACCAAATACTGCAAAGTTGCTTAGGAGCAGAGCTGCCATGTCTGTCGGCGCCATCTTACTGGTCCCCGGTGGGAATCGAACCCACAACCTTGGCGTTGTAAGTCTCCCGAGTGGCGCAGTGGTCTAAGGCATGGTTCGAATCCAGGCTCTGTCGTAGCCGGCCGCGACCGGGAGACCCATGGGGTGGCGCACAATTGGCCCAGGGTAGGGGAGGGAAAGGCCGGCAGGGATGTAGCTCAGTTGATAGAGCATGGTGTTTGCAACGCCAGGGTTGTGGGTTTGATTCCCACAGGGGGAAAAATATATAATGTATGCACTAACTGTAAGTCGCTCTGGATAAGAGCGTCTGCTAAATGACTAAAATGTAATGTAAATGTAAGTGCCATGCTGTATCAACTGAGCTACACAGAGAGAGGAAGCTATCCAACGTGTGTATTTGTGGATGTCCATCGTCCATTTCATATGATATGTTACCAATTGCAATTCATTTGATACTGTATGTTACCAATTGCAATTCGTACAAATTCCATTTTGTTGTGGCTAACGTTAGCTAGGTGGCTAGGTGGCTAATGCTAACGTTAGCTAGGTGGCTAACATTAGCTAGGCTAGGGGTTAGGGGTTAAGGTTAGGTTAAGTTAAAGGGTTATGGTTAGGGTTAGGGGAAGGGTTAGCTAACATGCTAAGAAGTTGCAAAGTAGCTAAAAAGTAGTAAGTAGTTGCTAATTAGCTCAAATTTGCAAAAGTTGTCCATGATGAGAGTTGAACACACAACCTTTGGGTTGCTAGATGTTTTCATAATTAGCTAAAGTTGTCCATGATGAGATTTGAACACGCAACTTTTGGGTTGCTAGACGTTCGTGTTATATGCCTACCCATCCATCCCGACCAACCACCTTGCTTTCATTTTTGCCTTAAGTAACCTTAAGTCTTATGTAACCATAACAAATGTAACATATCGTATTAATTTCAGTGTCCCGGATTTACGTTTACTATGTTATGTCTAGTCTATGAGACCAGGCTGAGCTATCTGCAGGTGAGTTAGACTTGCCTGCCTGCCAGAATACCCCAACATCTGCACAGCCTCTCTGAGTAACTACAGAGAGCACTCTAATGCATGGTTTATATATTTAATTTCTCTTTTTGTTTGCAGGCACAAATGCCTTTGAAGTTTTCCTCACTGACTCACCTTCTGTTGCCCCCTTCTGTTTCTCTTTGGCTACGACCCAAATGGCACCCTTTTCCCTACATAGTGCACTCTTTTTTTTACCAGGGCCCATCACTACGTAGGGAATTAGGGTAACATTTGGGATGCAGCCCTTCTCTCCTGACCTGGGTTCAAATACTATTGGAAATCTTTCAAATACTTAATCTGTGCTTAACTTAGCTTGGCCTGGCTTAATGGACCAATAGAAGAACACTGAAACTGTAAACCCCAACCTTTTCGTCTCTCCAGGCAGTCTAAAGCAAACACTAAAAGTATTAGAAAAATGTCAAATAGCCTCTGACCCCAACTCAGCTCCGCTCTGCTCTCCTCTCCTCTGACTCAGTTCTGGCATGGTGTCTGCGTTTTGTTTGGCTCAGTGTTCCACTTGACACCTGCTGGTAGAGCTGCAGTGTTAATTGGTGTAATGGGTGTGGAAAAAAAGGTCAGAGGGAAACGATCTGTGGGATAAATCTTTTTCATCACTATGAAAGGTATTCAATTAGAATTTTGTTCTCATAGTTTGAATCAGCAGGGTTAGAATAGATTTGATTTAGTTATTTCTTACAGCGGTGTAATATACTTGTAATAATAATATCCAAGTGATATCCATACTTGGAATCAGCATGGTTAGGAAATATTTGATGTTAATATTATTTACAGCTGTCTATATTAACGGTAAAACGTATTTAAAGGCGCACTATGTAGAAACCACTCCGCCATTTCCTGGTTGCTAAAATGTCCGTTTATGTGACAAAACAAGCAAGTATAGTGCAGAGGGTCGTTGTACCATCTAAACCGCTGGGAAATATATTTTCCATAACCAAAGATATTGTATTTTCAGCTGTTTGAAGCTGGTGTACAAAACTGAAAGTAAAAGACGCAAAAAACTAAACTTAACAACGGGAAGCATAGAAATAAGCGCACATAGAACAGGTAGCTTAGTGGTTAAGAGCGTTGTGCCAGTAACCGAAAGGTCGCTGGTTCTAATCCCCGAGCCGACTAGGTGAAAAATCAATCGATGTGCCCTTGAGCAAGGCACTTAACCCTAATTGCTCATTTAAGTCGCTCTGGATAAGAGCGTCTGCAACATGACAAAAATGTAAATGTACTTGCTTTCAATGAGAATAACATATCTATGAAAAATGTATGGACTCACTAACTGTAAGTCGCTCTGCATAAGAGTGTCTGCTAAATTACGTAAATGCTTAAAAAAATAAAAAATCTATGTGAATTTGGTCAGGTCACACAAAAAGTTACATATTGCAGCTTTAATGCACTGTAAAATGTACCCGGTTCTAAATCTGTATCCCACAGGGGGCCAGTATGAACTCAGTAACTGTAAGTCGCTCTGGATAAGAGCGTCTGCTAAATGACTAAAATGTAAATGTAAATGTAGTGTACTGCAGTTATCAGCCAAGCCACCAGGGGGCACTGTGATCTAATCTACAGGGTCAGTCAGTCAGTGGGCAAACTGGTTTCAATAATAGGACTTCAAACAGCATTTTGCCCATAGACCAGTATTCCCATCATATATCAGTGTGTGAGAGATGTTAGGTGTGTAGACCTATGGTACATTGCTTCAAGGCTCTGTGCATCATGGCTGGGGGAAAACTAGATTTAAGAGTAGGATTTTCAACCACTACTTTACCCCTCGACCAGTATCAGATATCATTGTGTGAGAGATGTGAGGTGTGTAGGTCAAGGCTGCTTTCTATGTGTCATACTATGTGTAGGTCTATGTGTAATTGCATGGACTGGCATTGGTGTGACTGCCACCCACCCACCCATACAATAATGTCTATAGACGTTAGGAATCTCACCTTGGAGAGAAATCTCCTTGGGGATTCTACAGCTGCCTACACCTTATTCACATGTGAGTTTCTCTCCCCTCAGGTCAGAGGATATTCAATGCTCTGATAGCAAGGCCACTGACTACAGCTTAGCCTTGGCATGTCCTTAACTAAGCTAGATCTGCGCACTGGATAACCTGCTTTCTCTTAATAGGAGTTCTGTGTCATGAATGTTCTGTACTAGGAGTTCTGTGTAATGAATGTTCTTTACTTTGATTTCTGTGTCATGAATGTTCTTTACTTTGATTTCTGTGTCATGAATGTTCTTTGCTAGGAGTTCTGTGTCATGAATGTTCTGTACTATGAGTTCTGTGTCATGAATGTTCTGCAGTATGAGTTTTGTGTCATGAATGTTTTGCACTATGAGTTCTATATCATGAATGTTCTGTACTATGAGTTATGTGTCATGAATGTTCTGTACTATGAGTTCTATATCATGAATGTTCTGCACTATGAGTTCTGTGTCATGAATGTTCTGTACTATGAGTTCTGTGTCATGAATGTTCTGCAGTATGAGTTTTGTGTCATGAATGTTTTGCACTATGAGTTCTGTGTCATGAATGTTCTGTACTATGAGTTCTGTGTCATGTACGGTCTTCTGTATGTTCATGTCATGTACGAGGGACGGTACTAACCGTCTTAGCTCTCATGTTCTGCTCCTCCTCAAGCATGACAGCTCCTTACCAACAGAACATGCATGACCAACAGAGCACGCATGACCAACAAATCACTCATGACCAACAGAACACGCATGACCAACAGATCACTCATGACCAACAGAACACGCATGACCAACAGAGCACGCATGACCAACAGAACACACATTACCAACAGAACACACATTACCAACATAACACACATGACCAACATAACACACATGACCAACAGAACACACATTACCAACAGAACACACATTACCAACAGAACACACATTACCAACAGAACACACATTACCAACAGAACACACATGACCAACATAACACACATGACCAACAGAACACACACGACCAACAGAACACTCATGACCAACAGAACACACATTACCAACAGAACACACATTACCAACAGAACACACATTACCAACAGAACACTCATGACCAACAGAACACACACGACCAACAGAACACTCATGATCAACAGAACACACACGACCAACAGAACACACATGACCAACAGAACACACATGACCAACAGAACACACATGACCAACAGAACACTCATGACCAACAGAACACACACGACCAACAGAACACTCATGACCAACAGAACACACATGACCAACAGAACACACATGACCAACAGAACACTCATGACCAACAGAGCACGCATGACCAACAGAACACTCATGACCAACAGAACACACATTACCAACAGAACACTCATGACCAACATAACACACATGACCAACAGAACACACACGACCAACAGAACACACATTACCAACAACTGCATGTTCTGAGCAAATGTACTGTACCTCCCTACAGCATTAATGTATTGTACCTCCCTACAGGATTAATGTAATGTACCTCCCTACAGGATTAATGTAATGTACCTCCCTACAGCATTAATGTATTGTACCTCCCTACAGGATTAATGTACTGTACCTCCCTACAGCATTAATGTACTGTACCTCCCTATACCATTAATGTACTGTACCTCCCTCCAGCATTAATGTACTGTACCTCCCTACTGTATAAAAGCTCAAGCTTGATGCATGCTTCACTAGGAGCTTCCCTGAACTGTGCCACCTGCCAATGTTACAGTGAAGTTTTCATCTCTCTCTCTTCTCTCTCTCTCTCTCTCTCTCTCTCTCTCTCTCTCTCTCTCTCAATTCAATTCAATTCAATCTAAGGGCTTTTTGGCATGGGAAACAAATGTTAACATTGCCAAAACAAGTGAAATAGATCATTAACAAAAGTGAAATAACAGTAAACATTACACTCACAACAGTTCCAAAAGATTAAAGACATTTCAAGTGTCATATTGTGTCTATATACAGTGTTATAATGATGTGCATATAGTTAAAGTACAAAAGACAAAATAAATAAACATAAATATAGGTTGTATTCACAATGGTGTTTGTTCTTCAATGGTTGCCCTTTTCTTGTGGCAACAGGTCACAAATCCTGCTGCTGTGATTGTGTCAAGTAATTATCTTTTAGTTTTCTCATGATTTGGTTGGGTCTAATTGTGTTGCTGTCCTGGGGCTCTGTGGGGTCTGTTTGTGTTTGTGAACAGAGCCCCATGACCAGCTTGCTTAGGGGGCTCTTCTCCAGGTTAATTTCTTAGTAGGTGATGGCTTTGTTATGGAAGGTTTGGGAATCGCTTCCTTTTAGGTGGTTGTAGAATTTAACGACTCTTTTCTGGATTTTGATAATTAGCGGGTATCGGCCTAATTTTGCACTGCATGCATTATTTGGTGTTTTACGTTGTACACAGAGGATATTTTTGCAGAATTCTGCATGCAGAATCAATTTGGTGTTTGTCCCATTTTGTGAATTCTTGGTAGGTGAGCGGACCCCAGACCTCCCAACCATAAAGGGGTATGGGTTCTATAACTGATTCAAGTATTTTTAGCCAAATCCTAATTGGTATGTCGAATTTTATGTTCTTTTTGATGGCATAGAAGGCCCTTCTTGCCTTGTCTCTCAGATCGTTCACAGCTTTGTGGAAGTTACCTGTGGTGCTGATGTTTAGGCCAAGGTATGTATCGTTTTTTGTGTGCTCTAGGGCAACGGTGTCTAGATGGAATTAGTATTTTTTTGTAACACCATTATTTTTGCCTTACTGAGATTTACTGTCAGGGCCCAGGTCTGACAGAATCTGCGCAGAAGATCTAGGTGCTGCTTGGTTGGGGACAGAAGCACCAGATCATCAGCAAACAGTAAACATTTGACTTCAGATTCTAGTAGGGTGAGGCTGGGTGCTGCAGACTGTTCTAGTGCCCTCGCCAATTCGTTGATATATATGTTGAAGAGGGTGGGGCTTAAGCTGCATCCCTCTCTCACCCCCCAGCCCTGTGGAAAGAAATGTGTGTGTTTTTTGCCAATTTGAACCGCATACTTGTTGTTTGTGTACATGGATTTTATAATGTCGTATGTTTTCCCCCCAACACCACTTTCCATCAATTTGTATAGCAGGCCCTCATGCCAAATTGAGCATGAGAAGACTTTGCCTTTGTTTTGGTTTGTTTGTTTGTCAATTAGGGTGTGCAGGGTGAATACGTGGGCTGTCGTACGGTAATTTGGTAAAAAGCCAAATTTGACATTTGGTCAGTACATTGTTTTCGCTAAGGAAATGTATGAGTCTGCTGTTAATGATAATGCAGAGGATTTTCCCAAGGTTGCTGTTGACGCATATCCCATGTTAGTTATTGGGGTCAAATTTGTCTCCACTTTTGTGGATTGGGGTGATCAGTCATTGGTTCCAAATATTGGGGAATATGCCAGAGCTGAGGAGGATGTTAAAGAGTTTAAGTATAGCCAATTGGAATTTGTGGTTTGTATATTTTATAATTTCATTTAGGATACCATCAACTACACAGGCCTTTTGGGTTGGAGGGTTTGTATTTTGTCCTGTAGTTCATTCAATGTAATTGGAGAATCCAGTGGGTTCTGGTAGACTTTAATAGTTGATTCTAAGATTTGAATTTGATCATGTATATGTTTTTGCTGTTTGTTCTTTGTTATAGGGCCAAAAAGTTTGGAGAAGTGGTTTATCCATACATCTCAGTTTTGGATAGATAACTCTTCGTGTTGTTGTTTGTTTAGTGTTTTCCAATTTTCCCAGAAGTGGTTCGATTCTATGGATTCTTCAATTACATTGAGCTGATTTCTGACGTGCTGTTCCTTCTTTTTCCGTAGTGTTTTTCTGTATTGTTTTAGTGATTCACCATAGTGAAGGCGTAGGCTCAGGTTTTCTGGGTCTCTATGTTTTTGGTTGGATAGGTTTCTCAATTTCTTTCTTAGGTTTTTGCATTCTTCATCAAACCATTTGTCATTGTTGTTAATTTTCTTAGTTTATCTGCTTGACATTTTTTGATTTGATAGGGAAGCTGAGAGGTCAAATATACTGTTTAGGTTTTCTACTGCCAAGTTTACACCTTCACTATTACAGTGAAACATTTTGTCTAGGAAATTGTCTCGAAGTGTTTGAATTTGTTGTTGCCTAATAGTTTTTTGGTAGATTTCCATACTACTTTCCTTCCATCTATAGCATTCCTTAATATTATTCAGTTCCTTTGGCTTTGATGCCTCATGACTGAGCATAGCTCTGTTCAAGTAGAGTGTGATTTTGCTGTGGTCTGATAGGGGTGTCAGTGGACTGACTGTGAACGCTCTAAGGGACTCTGGGTTGAGGTCAGTGATAAAGTAGTCTACAGTACTACTGCCAAGAGATGAGCTATAGGTGTACCTACTGTAGGAGTCCCCTCGAAGCCTACCATTGACTATGTACATACCCAGCGTCCGACAGAGCTGCAGGAGTTGTGACCCGTTTTTGTTGGTTATGTTGTCGTAGTTGTGTCTAGGGGTGCATATGGGGGAGGGAATTATGTCACCTCCAGGTAGGTGTTTGTCCCCCTGTGTGCTAAGGGTGTCAGGTTCTTGTCCAGTTCTGGCATTCAGGCCGCCACAGACTAGTACATGTCCCTGGGCCTGGAAATGGTTGATCTCCCCCTCTAGGATGGAGAAGCTGTCATCGTTAAAGTATTGGGATTCTATTGGGGGGATATAGGTAGCACACATGAGGACATTCTCTGTTGAGATAATTTCCTTATTCATTTCTAACCAGATGTAAAATGTTCCTGTTTTGACTAATTTAATAAAGTGGGTTAGGTCTGCTCTATACCCAATTAGCATACCCCCTAAGTCTCTTCCCTGTTTCACACCTGGTAGTTTGGTGGATGGGACTACCAGCTCTCTAATCTAGAGGGCAACCAGTGGGTCCATCTCCTTTAGACCATGTTTCTTGTGGATGACAATGTCTATATTTCAAATGTATTTAATGAAGTCTGGGTTCCTGCTCTTTAGGCCAAAGGCAGATGACCTCAGACCTTGGATATTCCAGGATGAGATAGTGAAGGCGTTGTGTTCCATGGTGTCTAGTGTTGTTTTCGTGTGGTTTAGGCTCAGACCATTACAGTAGGTGTGAGCAGAGCATGTTGAGCATCTGATACACACCTCTTAGATCACAGGATGGTGCTTGGCTGGGTGTAATATTGGGGGTTGGGGCCTGTTGCTCTGCTCACAGCCTGGGCCTATGTCCTGCTGTCTTGGGGGGGCCTATATAGGGTGTGGCCAGGGTTTGTTTGGGGTGGTCTCAGCTGGTTGGGGTGTGGCTGGTGATGCTGTGGTCTGGGTGTAGGTCCTCTTGGCGTGGGTTTTCTCGGTGCAGGTCCTTCAGGAGGGGGTCTTGCAGGTCTGGGAGGGTGTCTCGCTGGTCTAGGTGGGGTATCTGTTGCTCTGTTGCTCCTGTGTGAGGTGCTGGGGCTACGGTTGAGGGTGACATCCTTCAGTGTCCCGGTAAAAGTTGGGATTGCTGCCTTGTAGAGGTGGACCTGGTCGTAAAGGCTGTTCAAGTCCAGGGTGGAGTGGTGGACCAGGTAGACATTAGGTTTTGAGGCACAGTCTCGTGAAGTTCTCTCTCTCTCTCTCTCTCTCTCTCTCTCTCTCTCTCTCTCGCTCTCTCTCATCTCTCTCCCTCTCCCTCTCTCTCTCTCTCTCTCTCTCTCTCTCTCTCTCTCTCTCTCTCTCTCTCTCTCTCTCTCTCTCTCTCTCTCTCGCTCGCTCTCTCTCATCTCTCTCCCTCTCTCTCTCCCTCTGTCTCTCTCTCTCTCTTTCTCAAAACCATAACCATAAGCAAACACAGTGAAAGCAATGTATGCAAATAGACTCACAATGAAATTGGTAGTCTCAACATACTCTATGTCAACTTGACTAAGAGATAACATTATGTAACAGAATCTAAGTGGATCATCTTAATCATATTTCTCATACATGCATGATCTCAAAATGAATGACAGTTAATGAATGCATTTGCTTTAATATTTGCATACATTGCTGTCATGGTGATTAGTTACGGTATAAATACCTGTGATCACACAGCAGTGTAGTGCTCTTCCACAAGGTTGATATTCGGTCTTTTCAGTGGCAAACGGTAACAACATTGTGATGTTTTCTCTTCTTACGCTTGACAATCCATTCAGTCATTTTGCTGATTGTTGAAGTAGGATCATGCTGGGTACATCATTATAACTGTTAGTAGTCATACTTCCTCTCCCCACCCTTTAGTTACACTGCCATGGCGAGGGTCTCCGTGGGCGACCGTCAGAGTATACGGTCCACTTTACAGCTTTCGATGTGTCCACGGTTACGAGACAGGCTCAGGTGACAATCTACTGCATCTTAAATGGTACCCTATTCCCTATTGAGTACACTACTTTTTGGCTAGAGCCACTAAGGGAATATGACGGTATTTCAGACACGCTCTTAGATATATATAATCCTGGGAAACTACTAAATAGCTTGATTTTAATCTTCATGGTTAATCAGTGCATCTCCTGACTAAAAACTTAGATCGCACATCTCAGAGTGTTACGTTGAAATACCAATTAAGCACCAAACCAGCTCCACAGCAATGAGATGGAGTTTAATGAAGAGAAGGAGAGAGGAGAGAGGAGAAGGAGAGAGAAGGAGAGAGGAGAAGGAGAGAGGAGAAGGAGAGAGAAGGAGAGAGGAGAGAGGAGATGGAGAGAGGAGAAGGAGAGAGAAGGAGAGAGGAGAAGGAGAGAGGAGAGAGGAGGAGGAGGAGAAGAGGGAGAGAGGAGAGAGGAGAAGGAGAGAGGAGAGCGAAGCTGTAAGATTGTTGTCTCAGTGATTCATGGGCCTGTTGACCTTCGTGTGAAGAGGATGATGAACAGCCTGGTCCCCAACTTCAGACCTTCTCTCTCTTCACTCTCTCTCTCTCTCTCTCTCTCTCTCTCTCTCTCTCCCTCCATCCCCCCTCTCTCTCCTCAGCTGTCTGAAGCCTCAACCTTCAGCTCACATTCAATCATTCCAACGCCCATCGCCTGTAGCTTGATAAATACACACCATATGGTCACCTCTCTCACCTCTCACTCAGTCCATCCTAGAAAACAACAACAACAAAATGCCACTGGCTTGCTGGCTGACTGACTGATTGACTGGTTGACTGCTGACTGGCTGGCTGGCTGACTGACTGGCTGACTGTCTGGGTGACTGGCTGACTGGCTGGCTGACTGGCTGACTGGCTGAATGGGTGACTGGCTGACTGGCTTGATGGGTGACTGACTGGCTGGCTGACTGGCTGATTGGGTGACTGGCTGGCTGGCTGACTGGCTGGCTGACTGGGTGACTGGCTTGCTGGCTGGCTGGCTGGCTGGATGACTGGTTGACTGGCTGACTGGCTGACTGTCTGACTGGCTGGCTGACTGGCTGACTGGGTGACTGGCTGACTGGCTGGCTGACTGGCTGACTGGCTGAATGGGTGACTGGCTGACTGGCTTGATGGGTGACTGACTGGCTGGCTGACTGGCTGATTGGGTGACTGGCTGGCTGGCTGACTGGCTGGCTGACTGGGTGACTGGCTGACTGGCTGACTGGCTGACTGGCTGACTGGCTGGCTGGCTGGCTTACTGGTTGACTGGATGAATGGCTGACTGGCTGGCTGGCTGGCTGACTGGCTGACTGGGTGACTGGGTGACTGGCTGGCTGGCTGGCCCACGATAGTGCCAACAGACCTGTTTCAACAGACACAATGCGTCCCAAATGGCACCCTATTCCCTATATAGTGCACTACTTTTGACCAAGGCCCATAGGGTTCTGGGCGACAGTAGTACACTATGTAGGGAATAAGGTGCCATTTGGGACACATTCATAGTGTCTACTGTACCCTACATACCCCCTCTGTCCTATATTGGTTTCACAGGACACATTACCAGGGCTAATGGATTATATGATGGACTAATGGCTGCTCCATTGACCTTCCTGTAAATGAGCCTGCAAGTGGGTTTCAGAGAAACGTTGTGAGGGAAAGTTTGACACACCCAACATTTCTACATATTTTATTCATGCAGGCCAGGAAAACTCTAGTCCTCCAAGTTTTTCTTGGTCAGGAACAACTCCTGCCTGGCTACCTTTTCCCCTCTTTGATAAAGTGTAGGCCCCGCCCCCAACTGTCTAATCTTGATTGCACATT